>NC_058130.1:608463657-608535408 GCF_016433145.1 Gracilinanus agilis | reverse complement strand
AGAGAGAGAGAGAGAGAGAGAGAGAGAGAGAGAGAGAGAGAGAGAGAGAGGAGAGAATCCTCATTTATAACCAGTGACAACCCAAACGGATGAAGTTTTTAAAAGAATGTGATTGTTGTCAGAAGGAATTGGGCACAGCAATGCCGAGTTCATCTCCGGATCTACTCCAAGTCCAGGCTGAGGGGCTCTGGGAGCGCTGCTGCAAGGCTGGTGGGCACAGACCAGCAAGAAAGTGAATTTTGCATACTGTACGGATCATCGCTCAGTTCAGGGCAGTCAGATTGAATCTGTGATCAACCAATTGTGCTTCATGAAACCGTCAGCCCTCATTTGTGTCTAGCTGTTTTGCTCTGCCCAGCTGTAAACAAGCTCTGCTCTGAGCTGTCTCTCTCCCCTTATCTGCTTCCAGAGATCACACAGACAGAGCTCAGCAGCAGCTGTAGAGTTAAAATTAAAGTTACCGCTTCCAGACAGCAGTCCCCCTGCAAGCAGGAAGTCAAAAAGAAGAGCAACTTCAGAATGACATAATTTTAGTCCCTTTTAGGGAAGGCATACCTTAGATTCATACACATCCTGGCATGCCATGTCTCTTCCATGAAATTAGATTAGGTTCTCCTAATGCGAACAACTATTCCCAACATCAGCAAACTAGCCCAGCAGACTTGTCCATGCTTTCTTTGCTTTGTGAGGCGTTTTGTGTAGGTGTGTTTGTGTTTGGGGTGGTGGTGGTGGTGGTAATGGTACATTTTCCTCTTTGAAGGCCTGGCTTGAATACAACCAAAAGAAAAATAGATGGAAATATTATCAATTTGGTCTGAGTCCAGGGAAACTAATAGTGCCTGAAATATTCTAAAGAACAGAAACAGGGACAGGCATACTGGCCTCTGTCATCGTCCTCTTCAGCAAAGAAGGCATTTGCCTTAGACATACATACTGGAGAGTATGGATTTGAATGGGCAAAATTTCCTATGGAAAAATGAAATCTCACTGAGGCTGTTTTTCCTCCTCAAATGGCATAAAAGTATTATTTGGTATTCACCACATTTAATTCTCCTAACCAGCTGGTATGTCCCTGTTAAGACTTTCATTTATGCAGCTGGAGTTGGAACCTTTTCTATTCTCCCAGTATATTACTTTGACTATTTAAGGGATAACAGCCAAAATGAAACAGCTTGTAATTTGCACCTGTCTGCTTTAAGCATTCCATGGTAGATTATGTAAAGAGTAAACCCTTCCTGCTAATGAGAATGACACTTGGTAGGGTCGAATGCAGTTGGGTTGCACAGTTATGTTATAGTTGGCTTTTGTGAGGGAGGAGGGAGGAGAGAAAGTATTGTTTGGTTGGAGGGGGCGCATTTTAATTGACTTGATAGCAACCTAAAATGTAAATAAGTTTATATTTCTTTCAGATAGACATTAGATGATGAATCTAAGAGCAGAATTAAATTATATGAAATTTCAGTAACTGAATGTGCTCCAAGGATCTCTGAGTGATGCAGGCTAGCCAAGAAGTAAATTAAAATAAGTTATGAAAATGCCACAGATGAGAAAGGAAAACAAATACCCCAAATCATTTCCAAGCCCTCCATGTACAGTCTTAGTTATGGGGAGTCTCTCTTTGTGGTGAAATTTTCCTATAGAGGAAGGCAAGAAGAGTTTTACATCATTTACATTTCAGAAAAAAAAACTCATGCCTTCGGAATAGAGGGAAATGACTGGATGTGAACCAAAAGTGTGGGTAAGTGGCCTTTAGACAAATTATTATTAATGAAGCCCATTTGAAATAAAACTTAAACTTAATGCCTCCAGAATTTTAAAATATATAAATATATATATATATATATATATATATATATATATATATATATCCCATTTACCTCCATGTGAATCATGAATAAATTCTCCATGGCTACTACAATGGTGGTTCTGAAGCTCCCTCCATCAAAGAGCACTGTACCTTTCCTTTTTTCAAAGGATAAATACTACATTCTAATTATTAATGGTCAACTTTTAAATTTCCACAAAAGCTAAAGGATCTAGCTCAAGTGGAGTAACACTCATTTCTGACTTATAATTCTTCAGCTGATTTTTCTTTCTTTTTAAAAAGAAACAATAACAACAACAAGAAACTCTCTCAACAATTTGCCAGGACCAGGAGTTTTTAGTACTGCAGCTAAGGGCAATGCAAATTAAAACAAACCCCAAAGGGCAATCAGTGAAGTAAAACACAGTTGATGCATGTGGAGCCCCTAAATTGCTCACACTGGCACTTCCTGTTGAAACAATCACCAATACCATTGATGGGTTAAATGAAGTTGAGGTGGTCGAGGCTGTGGTCTCACTAGTAATTAATGGAGTTTAATATGGCTGTTGGCACACATCTTGCATGACAGATAATGTTCCAACATGTCAGTGATAGGACCTTTCAGCACAGCTTTAGGGGCTCCACCAGGCTCTGCCGAGGTTGGTTAGGTCAAAGGGTTGAACCATGTGTAATTCAGAACAGAGGAGGTCCCACGGTCACTCCACAAAAACAATTACACTACTTATTCCACTCTATCCCTTGCCTGAAACTCACAAGCCTCACAGTTTCAGTGCAGTCAATCTCATTCTGCCCCTGGGCTATAAGCCACATGAAAATATGTGGTGCTGTGTTTATAAATCTAATCAAAAATAGAAACAGTAGACAGGCACCATGAGGTCCTACTATGGATCCTGGGAATTCTCTTAAATTCTGAAGGCACTTTTGTTTAACTTCTATAGACCCTCTTCTGCTTCGACATTGTCTGCTGTACTCGTTAATCATCCCTTTTTTCTTGTCAATGCTACAAAGGAGGCTACATTTCTCCTCACTTCTGAACAGCCTCTTTATGAATAATATTATGAAAAACAAAGGCTAAAAGATTTCTTTAAAAAAAAAAGTTGGTTACTACTTTTTCATCTACCCTTTCTATGTATGTCCCTGGCTCCTTGCCTTTAGATCTAAAGAAGATTTAAATTAAGTCCACCTAAGTAAGAAAAATAAAATTCCATATAAACCTTACTTAAACTGTCCCAACCGAAATATGTACTAAGCAGTTTCTGGTTGCAGACAGTTGCTCACACAGCCCCTTGACAATCCTGAGAAAACCAGGCAGCAAAACAAACAGGAATTGGCACTTTTTCTTTTCCCCCATCACACTCCCAGTCAAGATCTATTGCACATGTATAAAATGTGGTACAAAGGGTGCTCTTTAGGAAACAGCTGGACTCTGAGTGGACAGCTTCAATTCTCTCTTATCCATTAAGATGATCTTGTCAGGTCATCTTGAAGCAACAGTGAAGAGCAGGTGATATATTTATCGTGAAGAAAAGTAAGAAACCTTTACATTAAGAGCCGTGACTTTTCATAAAATGGCAAGATTTCCATTGGGCTTCAATTGAACAGTCCTTCCAAATACAAAACTTCTGCTTACATCAATTCTAAGTGCATACAGAAAAGGATCAAACAGGAGCATGTCCCGAGACAGCATCATCCAATCAACATACAATATCGGCTACTTTATGGCATCATACGTCTGAACAAACCCCCAAATTCCTTAAAATTTATTTTGACTTGTACATAAATTATACCAGCATGAAATTTACCACTCACTGAAAGCGTGAGATCAATCACTTTATAACTAAATTCTGTGTTTACTATGACTTTAAAAACCAGATCAAGAAGTATAATGTAAATTGGGGTATGGGGGCTGAGGTGGAGTGAGAAAAGTTAAGAATAAATATAAGCCAAAAAAATTAAACATGAACAATAATACTAACATTTTTAGATTGTAAAAATTTTACAATTTGTTTTAATTCTTGAAATATGTACTTCCACAAATAGTTGTTAAATATTTAGAAAGCTTAGGATCAAAGAACTTTATACTATAGGTGGAATACATTATATACAACATATAGGTCATATGACTTCTATCCATATCCATCAAGCATATCTACAGCAAACCCTTTTATATATTTGTATCATCTCAGCTACAATCCAATATGGAAGAGATTTAAATTGTTGACTTTTCTATTGTTAGACCTGTCTTTTAAAAATGATAAAGGAAAGATCATTGGAATTTTGAACGTGTTTTTATTAAAACGAGTAGATTCTAGCCTATTAGCAGGAAGTTGATACTAACTGCTAATTTTCTCTACGTGACAAAATATCTGAAAAATGATCTCAAAATGGTGTAGAAATTTGCTACTTATTGTCTCTGACCCTCTCAATTTAAACCCAGAATGGATAATGCATATCAATACTCCATTACACTGTAATAGGTAAAGTTTTCTTGAATCATTTTCTCCATAAATCCATCCTGTAGACTCATAATCTGATAAAGCCAAAAGAATAAATTGTCTCTTTTAAAATGGATAGGTTGCCCAGAAAACAATACTCAGATAATGGAATATTACTGAATTTTTTTCTAAACGAAACAACAAGATCTTCATCAACTGTTAAACTAAACTTTTTATACAAATGTCAATATTAACAATTTCCAAAATAATATAGTCCTTGGAAAGTAATCAGGCACATAAATCTAGTCATTTACTAAACAAAACAAAACAAAATAAAACAAAAAAATATCTCCACTATTTATTTGAATGTATGTTTAGAAAAAGCTTAAATTGGTCCCAGGGTAGGTAGCCAGGTTTTAATGGGGGAAGAGGAACTAAAAAATGTCATTTCTTCAGCACTCCTCATCCACCATTTTGAAGGAATCCAAGGAACTGGGGAAAAGTGGAGAGAGCAAAGTAAGACATACAGTCTATCTTTCCCCATATAGATAGTTCCAGTTATACTCCCAAGTTGGTCACTTCCACTTCAAATAAAATTCACATATTCAAGAAGGCTGAAAAATGGGTAGAGATGTTCTGGGTAAAGTAGAGGTGAGTTCTCACATAATCTCAAATGAAGCACCTTCCTTTAGGTAATATGTTTCTAGCTAACTTGGTAGCATGGGATAGGGACTGTTAGTTTTCAATAAACAATAACAATAAAAACAAGCTATGACTGGGGGGAGAGGTGTGTAGAAAAGGTATAAAAAAATCTGACCAAAGATACAATATTTCCCCAAATTCTCTAGGGCTCTCTTTTCTCCCACAGGTTATTATTTCTTGGATATTCACAATGTTTGTGACTAGTTGTGTTTTCTTTCTCCCCATCCCATTCCCACGGGGGAAAAAAAACTAGGAAAATGGAAATTCTCTGCAATTGAATTTAACTGGAAAAATTTAGCCTGAAAAAAAAAATTTAGGTTGCAGTTTTAAAAAGCAGTTTATTAAGAGAAAATGATTACATTAGAAAATATATGTGATGTAAAAAGTTAATAAATTTCTTATTTTTAAAATCTTTTCAGAGCCTATTACTGAGTAACCTGGAGAAAAAGTCTTTATATAACAATTCTCACTATAAGAGAATTCATCCAAAAGGTATTTATCAAGACTAAACCTGGAGCAGTTTTGCTTGCTATGTATGCATGACTCTAGATTGGTGGAGAGAATGCTGAGCCTGGTGTGATATGTAAGAGGTTTGGTTTGAGAGTTCTGGAGAAAAGAGACATTTTTCCCCCCTTTGGAAAAGGACATGCATTTTGCCAGACTTTGGGAATTACTTCAGTTATGTGGAAAGGGAGACAAAGACTTTAGAAATTATAAATATATAAGAGAACCTGGACTTTGGGGGATTTCCTCTTAGATGGTATCTAGGCCTCTGCCATGATCAAACTGAAATCTCATGTTGCGCCCATCTAAAGAGAGCATTCACTTTTGTGTATTTTCTGGTAAATTCTAGTCTGTATGACCTCTTCCATTTCTATTTCCTACTTGTCTAGATAAATTGGTTTATTGACTATGCTTAATAACAGTGTTTTATCTAACTCGCAATTGCCAGAAAGAAGGCAAGTCTGCAGATGTAAAATTGGCATAGCCATCCTACCTTAAAAGATAGCAGCCAAGGAAGCAGCTTTTTGTTTTGAACCAAAATCAAGACCTTAGAACAAGAATATTTTTTGGAGTGGAGATAATATAAATGTAATCCTAGTCTAGTACTGTACTCAAAAATTAAAGAACATAAGAGTCCATCCCAAAGTCCTTCTGCTATCCTCAAAACACATATCACTGCCTCTCTGGGAGAGAAGTTTGTCAATCAATAAACCATCATCAAGCACTTATTATTAGGCACTGTGCTAAGCATTAGATACACAAAGAAAGCCTGCCCCTTTTTCCCCGGGGGTAAAAAAAAGGGATCTTACTCTTGAGAGTCTCACAATCTGATGGGGAAGATAATAGGTAAATGACTATGTACAAATAATATATAAACTGGATAAATGGGATATAATCAACTTGGGGAAGGTATCTTGTAGAAGATCAAGTTTTATCTGGGATTTAAGACAAAGAAGCCAGAGAAGGCAGGAAATGATGATGAAGAGGGAAAGCCTTCATTTCAAGCATGTGGAACATTCAATGAAAAGGCCCAGAGTTGGGAGATGGAATATTGTGAGTAGGAAACAGCAAGGAGGCCAATGTAACTGGATCCTAGAGAACAAGGGCAAGAAAAAAGGTATAAGACCATTGGAACAGTTGCATATACACAAATACAAATATTTATGCATATATATTACATATATATGTGTGTGTACATATATCCATATATACATACATGTGTGTATGAAGCAGAGCACTGAGAAATGTTTAAGAACCAGTTCTCTGAAAAGAGAAATATATGTATACACACTATTAAGTTTAACTCACATTATTATCTTTTTCTTCCTCTCTTTCATAAGTCTATACCAGAGCTCAGCAAACTATGGGTCAAGGGTCAAGTCCTACTGCCAGCTGTTTTTGTATGGCCATCGAACTAAGAGTGTTTTTCAATTTTTAAGTAAAGTTTTATTTCATTTGAAAATGTAAACATTGTTCTTAGCTTAGGCCAGAACTGAATCTATAGCTTGATGAATCCTGGTTTAGACAATATATCTTTTTTTTTTTTATTGGAGAACAAAGTTGCCAAAAAATTATAAGGTATAGCTTCATCTTTCAAAGAGTATTATAATCTAGATGGAGAGACAAGACATTTGTTATCAAAGTAGTTAAATAGCAATACAATGCCATGTGTGAAGACCTGCTGAAAGGAACACATGGAGAACAGAAACAGATCAGGTTTTGCAGTGATTCCCAAAGTGGGCGCCACCACCCCCTGGTGGATGCTGCAGTGATCCAGGGAGCAGTGATGGCCACAGATGTATTTATCTTTCCTATTAATTGCTACTAAAATTTTTAAAAAATTAATTTTCAGGGGGCTAAGTAATATTTTTTCTAGAAAGGGGGCAGTAGACCAAAAAAGTTTGGGAACCACTGGGTTATAGTATTCAGAGAAAGCTTCATGGAGGAGAGGATAGTTGAGTCGACCTAGGAGCCTGCTTAGTGGAGTACAGTGGGAAGATTGGTCTAAGTGGTAAGGACATTTTGGGCAAAGTTATGAAAGCACAAATGAACATGATTGCAAGTGGAACCCGCCGTTGAGCAATGAATAGAATATGTCCGTGATTAATAACCTAGTGGCAAAAAGAAATTCTACCATTTATGTGAGTGCGTAGCAAAAGCATGGATCCAGTCAGAAAATTGATTTCTTTGCTAAATTAAGGTCTACAGACCCTAAAGAAAATAGACCAGAGCTCATAAGGCCTGTTTCTAACAGAAGGCCCAGAAAGATTGAAACACATAATGAATTTAAAGATTAACTATTTTTTAGCTTGTCAGAAACAGCAGATTTAATGAATCACCAAGGCCATCATTAAGGCTGATTCACCCCCACTGTTAGGTTAGCAACTTATCAAACTTCCTCTAAATACAGTGAACTGAAAATATGCTTCCTCTGTTAAATGCTGAAAATCACTTAAAGCCCTTCCCAACCTGGTGCCAGCCTACCTTTCCAGATTTCTGTAATATTACTCTTCTTCATGGTCATGGCTCCAGCCAATTTGACTCCCTACTGCTCCCTGAACTTGCCTTTCATTCTCCAACCTCCAGTTCTTTTTGAAAAATATAATTTCTCTTCTGACTCAGTTCTAAAAACCCCAAGTTTCTTTCAAGGCTTAGTTCAGGTGATTAAAAGCACAGTAAGAACATTCTGATAAAAAATGACCCTTTGATCTTATAAATATTATTACCTCTCTCAGGTATGTGTACCTTGAAATATACTTTGAAATGATCTTATTACTGTGGATATGGCCTCTTTTGGTACAAATTACAAGTATTAGGTATAAATAATATATTAAAGCAGAGTCAGAATTTAAAAGAGTTTCTTCAAGAACTATGATAAAGGCATAAGAGGCATGCTTGTCATATTTGAGAGGAATTGCTAAAAAACTCACTGACATACCAATTTCAAAAAAAAAGTCTTGACCTGCTAGATCATAAGATCAAGGCAAAAACTTTAATTTGGATTTTTATTTTTTGAAAATTTGGAAATTTAATATGGCTATATATAAAATAGTTTGGGTACAAAAAATAAAATCCACAAGTTCAAGATGGAAAAGTATCAATAAGCAGTAACTGTGAGGACATAGTGGAATGTGAGATCTATAGAAGTAGATTTTGTAAGAGAGAAGAATGAAAGACAGATCGAAGGAAGGAAGAATAAAGGAAGGAATGAAAGAATGAATAAAGAGATGAATGAACAAACAAACAAATGAAGGAAGAAGACTTATTAAGTACCTACTATGTGCCAGGCACTATGCTATGCTCTCTACAGATATTTTCTCATTTCATCCTCACAACAACCCTAGGAGGAAGGTACTATTATTAATTCCATTTTACAATTGAAGAAATTGAGGCAAAAAAAAAAGAATTAAATGACTTTTCCATGGTCACAAAATAGTAAGTATTCATGTCCAGAATTTAACTCGGGTTTTCCTGACTCCAGACTCAACATAACTAAAAGGAAATTTATGCAATCTTAATCCATGTTGAGGAGTGGGGGATTGATAGTCCTACTAAAATCTTTACTGACCACATTTAAAGTAACATATTATCTGGTTACTATATTCAGACAAAGAAAACAATCTACAGGGTGTCCAGCCAACCAACCAAGATGACAAAAGCCTTTGAGTTTATAGAAGGTACTAGATGTATTTAGCCTGGAAAAGATTTAAGGGGAATATGATATCTACACTCAAATTTTTAAAGGATTGACAAATGGAGAAAGGATGAGACTTTTTTATCTTAGCCTTAGAGCACAAAACTAGAGTCAATGAGTGGGAGCTATGAAAAAAGCAAATTGTGACTTAAAATAAGGGAAAACTCCTTAATAATTATGTTTATATCAAATGGGTTGCTGCAGTAGATATGTTCCTCTTTACTTCATGTCTTCAAGCAAAGGCAAAATCCCCATTCTATAAGCAAAAGAGATTTTTTAAACCAATATCAGTTGATCTAAGTGGTCATCTAAGACTTATACTTGTCCTTAAGGGAAAAGTCTAATAATAATGGTTGGGCGTTACCACGAAACATATTTGGTTAAAAAACAAAAGGGATGCTAATAAATTATCTTGCCAGCATGAAAAATGTGCTATTGTTGATAACTCTAGAGCTAGTATGTCCCTCAGAGGCTACCTAATCCAACCTCCTTTTATAGATGATAAAACTAAGGCCTACTCAGATTATGTGGCTTATCCAAAGTCACACAGGTAAAAAGCATCAGACAGTATTTGAATGCAGTTCCTCTAACTCTAGTCAGTTCTCTATCCCCTGTACCATACTCTTCCCTTCCATACTCTTTTTTCATATTAAATTTAAAGGTAAAAATACTTAGAGAGCATACCTATTACAGGACAGGTTGGACTCTAGGCTTTGAGGTCCATTCTAACCCTAGCATTCTATGATTCTATAATTCCTTATTCTATAAGTTCTTATCAGTGTTCTCCCATCGGTCTTCCATAAAATGTCTATTTATTGCCTTCATATGGATCTTAAAGTATTATAAGGATGCCAGAAAAATGCTTAGGTTTATCCATCTGAATCTCACCACATGACCAACTAAAACATTTGCTTGGCAAACATCCCTTCGATAGTGTCTTCCACATTTAAGTAAATGGTAACCTATGCTTCTTTTCATTGATCTTTGAGTTGCCTGAAATTTTGGTTCTTTTAATATTGTGTTCTTTTATAACTTGTGATTATATAGCATTAATGAACTAAATGTTAAATGGATAGGTTTTAGAAGCAAGGAACACCTTGTAATAATGGAAGTTTGTCGCCGCAATTTCTTGAGTGTGACTCAGCCCACACTCTTCATCCTGGCCAATTCTGGAGCAAAGCTCAGTATAATAGATAAATTAGAATAGAGATATAGGCACTGTGGAGTTATAGAAAGTCTATCTATATGTACTGATGCACCAATTTAAGGAATAAGTAATAAGTCATAATATGGTGATGTGATGTCACAAAAAGATACATTCTTTCTTTACTTGGGATTATTTTTCTGCATGGATTATTCTGAGTGGCGGTGGATCTCTTCAAAAGAAACCTTTGGGAGTGTTCTAAAACTTGATATAATGAATATGACATTATCTGAAAACAGGAGCATTTTGAGAACTTCACTAAATAAAGAAACTCATCTATTTTTACTTTATTCAAACAATGTCCATAAGAAGGATAAACATATGTTATGTCTGTGAAGTATGCCTGCTCCTTTCTCATTTTCATTAACAATGCCCTCAATACAAGTCATTCCTATACAAATTTTATAGAGATGAGGAAGTCAGAATATGAGTCAGTTGGTGCTGAAAACTTTTTCATCATTTTTTTTGGCCAGTGACTATCTATGATATTTTCCTTTCTTTAGATATAAAGAGATGCTACAGAAATGCAAGCATATTTCTATTTCACAAGCATTTATTGTTCTACTTCAAGATTATTCTATCAGTGTTCTCAGGATGATCCAGATTAGTTGATTAACATGCCAAAGCTTCCTGTAGGGTCATTATTCCTGTACTGTTTTTTGCTGTTTTATAAAAAAAATCATGAGACATCATGGATTCTTTTTAAAATGAAAACTATTATACAATTGCTAGGTCTTTATCCCAAAGAAATTTTTTAAAAAATAAAAAGGGCCTATTGGTACAAAAATATTTATAGCAGCTCTTTTTGAATTGGAAATTGGATTGGAAATTGAAGGAATGGCTGAGCATTCTGTAGTACATGCTTGTAATAGAATACTATAATGCTACTAGAAACGACAATCAGGATAATTCCAGAAAAACCAGTAAAGGCTTACATGAACTGATGCAAAATTAAATGAGTAGAACCAGAAGAATATTGTGCACAATACCAGCAATATTGTTTAAAGAAAGGTGAATGACCTAGCTATTCTCAGCAACACAGTGATTCAAGACAATCCCAAAGAATCATGATGAAAAATTTCATCTGGCTCCATCAAAAGAACTGATGAGTTTAAATACAGACCAAAACATACTTTATTTCAGAATTTTTTTCTTATCTGAAATCTCTTCCCAAAAGAACTAATATGGGAAACTGTTTTACATGACTGCACATGTAAAGTGAACATCAGATTGCTTATCATCTCAGAGAGCAGGGAGGAAAAGAGGATGTGAGGGAAGAAAAGAATTTAGAACTCAAAAAATTTTTTAAGTGAATGTCAAAAATTTTTTTTCATGTAATTAGGGAAAAAATAAAATGTTTTTTTTAAAAAATATATCCTAAGGAAGTAAAAAAATAAACTATTTATTAACTGATAAGTCCAGGAGAGACATTTACATCTTCTTGGATATATCTGCACTGGGAATCTGGCATTCTGTAATCTTGGTGCCTTTAACCAAGAGACCGCATAGGTACTGAAGCCCTTGATACACCTGAATTTTCTTCAGCCATTCTAGATCCTCATGCAGCTTATTGTCCAGACTATTGGCCAGAAGCTATTTGTGATTTTTATCTTTTACATAGTTCTTTCTGCTAAGAAACCAGTCTGGAATCTTAAATAGCCAAGAATTCTGCCCAAGAGTGATCACACACTCTGCTTCATCTTCAGAGAGCTCATCAGGCCTCTTGCTGAGGTCAGTTTCTGCTTTACTACATGGGCATATCTCATTGGCTAGGATAACAAAAAGATATTGCCTGACAGCCATCAATAAGCTAGTGTTAAGGACTCACAAAATGGGTTGGAGATTAAAGATTCTTAGAGATTAAAAGAGATACGTCTGCGATGGTAATATGAGAGCCTTCTTAGGAAAAGTGGGAATTCATTTCATCATCCTCTATAATGTTTTGTTAATAAGCTTGTACTCCAAACCAGTATTTTTGTGGTCATCATGTATCTTTGTTTAGTGTGAAAACAAAAGTTAACTAAGATAATTTCTGGACTCCTTGGTCACCTTATTTGAATAATTTTCATACTCATTAAGTTTCTCTAGGAAATGACAACTGCTGAGTTCAGTACATTTACTTTTATCCATTTCCCATTTTTTAAGCCTACAGCTTGCTGAAATATGTCAAGCTAGAACTGTGTCTTCTCATTTATATCCTTTCTTCTAAGTTGATGATAATTCTTAAGTTTGTTACAACTGGTCAATATTCTAACAATAAACAGTTGATTCTGAAAAGCTTTCTCTGTCAACAACCAGTTGCTTCCTTCCTATTAACATAGTCAATTTAATTTTATGATATTATTCAGTGCTTAATGTCCAGCACCTTCAGATTCTCTTTGTGAAACTTCTTGAAGCTGAATATAAAAAAAAAAAACACTTTTGAACTGACTTTCAGGAACTGATCTTTAAACTTACACTTTAAGTGATATTCAAGACTGGAAACTAGAGTATTGAGCAGGGACCTTTTCTCCAGAGGAAGATATATTCATTATGTTTTCACTGTTTCCCTTTTTGATTCTGCTCTCACCATCCTAGGGCAGGCACAATTGGTAAGAGTATAAGGATGGCCTTGAAACAACCCACCCCACTCTCCTCTTCCCAAACTCAAAGGCAGAGTAGCTAAGCAATTCTTTCCACTGTACAGTGATCCCTCACCTATCACGGAATTACATTATAGAGATCCCCCAAGATAGGTGAAAATCCATGAAGTCATGGGAGAACAAACAGACCAATGCTACATTGAGCCAATCAACGACCAGGATACAGAACCCAGAGCTGTGGTTGGTCGCATTGTTACCATATAGTATTCATCTGCAAAATCCCATGATATAGGGAAAACTCTGCAATACAGAATTAGATATTTTTTTAAACCCATGATACACTGAAGCCACAATAAGTGAACTGCAATATAGCAAGGAAGAACTGTATTAAACTTATCAAGAAACAGTCATTTGGAACTGAGAAGAGGAACTACATAAGTAGGCATGGTTTCTAAATAGCATTACACATTCTTGCTTCACCAACCAGAAAATGGAATCGGTCTCTCAATGAGAGGGCCCCAAAGTTTCCCTGCAGACATTAATCAATTCATCTTTAAGACACCCACTCTAGAAATGAGCTTTCTTGAGAGAGTGAAAATTTGACTAACCCACTATATCCAGCTGGACTCAATGAAATTATTCTTCATAATCCATTCAGCTATCTAATCAGTCCATCTTTCCACTATGTCCTGCTGTGATGTATTCACTGCAACCCTATTGCTTCCCACCTCTTGCTCTGAAAAGAATAATAAAATCAATAGTACCATTTTAGAAAACAGTACCATTTGAGAAAAAGACTTAATTGACCTCCCTAGGGTTTAGTTCACCATTCCTTTGACTCATTAAACCAAAACTCCTTTCCCTGACCATCACTCCCCTATGTATTATCTCTTTCTATTTGAAGGTAAGCTATTTGAGCACAAACACCATCCAACTTTTCCTAATTTTATACTAAGCATTAAGTCCATGTTTGACACAATATATTTTTTTTTGTTTTTTGTTTTTTGTTTTTTGGTTTTTTAAACCCTTGTACTTCGGTGTATTGTCTCATAGGTGGAAGATTGGTAAGGGTGGGCAATGGGGGTCAAGTGACTTGCCCAGGGTCACACAGCTGGGAAGTGGCTGAGGCCGGGTTTGAACCTAGGGCCTCCTGTCTCTAGGCCTGACTCTCACTCCACTGAGCTACCCAGCTGCCCCCGACACAATATATTTTTAATTTCATCTATTCATGGGAAAACACTAGTTGAATCTAAAAAAATAAATCCTCCCCCCAAAAAATGCTTCAACCTATGTCATAGTATATAATAGAAACAGCCCTAACCTGGGATGCAGGAAATATATTTTGTTCTAGGCTTGGTCACTGACTTGCTCTGTCAACTTGGACAACTGTCTCTGAGTAGCAGTTCCTTCAAAGGAATTTGTAGAGGAATGACTTCTAAAGTTCTTCTTGCTCATAAGTTCTCTGAATTTATCATTCTAAAAGACCAAGTCAGCTTGTAGAGTAGCCAAGCAGTTCTTTCCACAATAAACTGGAACTGAAAAAAGGAACAACATAGGTAAGCACCATTTTTAAATAGCATTATATATTCTTGCTTCCCCAGACAGAAAATAGAATTAATCTCTCAATAAGAGGACCCAAAAGCTTCCCTGCAGAAGTTAATCAATTCATCTTTAGAAGCCCCACACTAGAAATGAGCTGTCTTGAGTGAGTGAAAATTTGATTAACTTACCATCTCCAGTCTAAGACAATAAAATGTGCCTTAACTGGATCAATGAAGATCTTCCAATTGCCCTCTTGGCAGTAAAGTTATCACTTTCACATTCTAGAATTAATAATAATTGGCATTTGTAGAATGATTTAATTTTTTCAAAGCACTTCCTATACATTATCATACTTGTGCTTCATGATAACTTTGTTAGGTATTCTATGTTCAGATAAAATTATCCCCATTTTATAGGGAAACTGAAGTCCATAGTGGTTGAGTGAATCATCCAAGATGGCAAATCTACTATGTAACAGAAAGGAGATGCAAGACCAGATTCCTTCTTAATCAGATTCTTCTTGGAGCATCATGGCATGTCTTATTCTAAATTAACCATTAAAATGAACTTTGATAAATGGGGAAGATTATTCCTTAAGGATCTAGTCTCGCTAGATTGCATTGTAGGACTAGGTTAAGCCAAAGCAAGTTTATACATACCCAATGAAAGAAAAAATTTTAACTTGAAATTTATCTTTGATCTACTATTTATCAATTGCTGGGTGAAATTCACCTTCTACCTACCAATAAATATTTCTACCAAATATTAAATATCAGGGAAAAAATGAAGGTTTCTTCAAGGCCAATGAGTAAGAAAAAAAAATACTCTTTTGCTACAAATCATGTGATTGGATGATCTTTGAATTATAATTGGAAAAATAAGGATATAAATCATAATCTATGAGTAAACTCAGAAAGAAAAGAGTCCATGATCTATGTCACTTGCCCTTGCTATAAATTTCTGAATTAATTATCATTTTACAGAAGAAAGAGTGAGCCAGTTAAAAATTAAGTGACTTGCCCAAAGAACTTGTATATTTAAACTAAAGATGAGATCATTTTAGGAACAATGCTTCAAAATTCCTGAAATTGGATATCTGGATCATTTAGGGAGCAGACAGAAAAGTAAGAGATGGTTCACAGATATCCAATGCAAAATAAACTTGAGGATTACTATTCTTTACACCTTGTGCATAGATTCACCACTTTGTTGTATATGTAACAATGATCAACATAACCATGTTAATAGTAATGGAAATTTAAAATTCATTCTTAGATTTTATAGCACTTCACATGCCTATTTGTCATCTGATTCTGACTACAAATGTGTAAGATAAATGTTGCTAGTATTATTGCCCTCATTTTGTAGATGTGCAAAGTGAATCTTAGAAAGTTTAAAAAAGCTTTCTAAAGGAATCCTGATCTCTACTAGTTCTAAATTTACTGTGTATTCTACTATATCCCACTGTCTCTCAAAACTCCCAATATTTCCAAACATTGGCCATACATGTTCTTGAAAAACATCTCATTAATCAGTTGCAATAACTGAATTAAATGTAAATGACTTATAGATCCCTAGTATCACTTAAGAACAATCTGAACTTTCCTATAGAGATCATGCATCACATTTGATGCTTATGAAGAATGTTGTCATTCATAGAGTCATTAGAAGTGTATGTTCTGATCAAAATCAAATGGAAAGGACAGGCCCTGGGAATCAGAAGATGAGTCCTAGGCCCACCTCTGCCATTAACAAGACCCTGACCTGGAACAAATCACTTCACATCTCTGTGACTGGTTTCCCCATCTAAAATGAAGAAATTGGACTAAATGATACCTAAGGTCCCTTCCAGGTTCAAAATTCTAAAGTTCTGTGAAATAAGATAATCTATGCCAGAAGGAATTTTTTGACCCAGAGTTTTCCCTTATCATAAATAATGAAATAGGCAACTCAAGAAATTAGCAAATAGAACTTAGTATAGTTCATTGCTGTATTTAAAACAAAATATTCACCTTCAACTCATACTCATTTTGAATACATTCCTAAGAATATGGAATTTAGTGGGGTTTGTATATAAGGGTTTTTTTGTGTTTTGTCCAGACCCATGATTCCATTGGAAGTTGCCTAGGGCACTTGAAAAGTTAAGTGGTTTTTCCTGAAGCCACACAGCCACTGTGTCAAGTGTAGTACTTGAACCCAAGTATCCCTCATTCCAAGGCTGACTCTCTATCCACTCTCTCAGGGAAGTTAGTTGAATTGGCCAAATGTCGTTTGGGGAATCGTGGGAAAATTCCATAATCCCTCACAGATATGAATTTCAGTTTACTCATTGGCATTTCTAAGTTACTCCTATAATGTGGCATATAAAAAATGATAGCCATCATTTTTATATAGTTAATCATTCTGTGTTTGACAGTAAGATTCTATTACTATGCTGATTAGGATAAATTAGGATGAAAGAAGCCTGGCCTAGGGATTCCTTAATGAGTGGGCTGGGCAGATCCTGATACAGATACTTATTAAAATTATTAAAATGCTGCCTGAAATATTTCATGATGATGTTCACTGATTCTGGAACAATTTCAATGGAGACTAGTTTTAAAATTGAAGTTTCACCTTCTCTTCCCTCATCTGTTAGAAAACGTTACAAATTCTTCCTTCTCTTAAGATATAATCAAGTATGACTTCCGGGTTAAGATGGTGGCAGAGTAAAAAGCAGCTGCTTAATCTCTCCTAACCCACACATATAGGACTCCTCAAGAGGACATAAAAACAAATCCAGAGGAACAAAGGGACCCCACAAAAGGGCGCAGCATTGAAGGTATGTGGGATTGGGGCATTTCCATGCTATTAGGGAGTGAAATAGCACTCACTAAAACACGAGCTGAGCAACCCCCTCCCCCCGACAACACCTACAGGGTCAAAGTCAGCCCACAAGATCTAGAACAAGTTTGGGGCATCCATTAAGTCCCTGGCAACTACCTGGGACCACCAGGACCTTCTCCTGAGAGCAGCAAGACTTCAGACCCCAAGAGGCTAAAGAACACACAGATTTGAATGCAGACCTTGAACACAGGCATGGACACGGATCCTGAGCTCAGGTGCGGACCTTGGGTGGGGACCCAGAACAGAGGGATACACGACTATGGAAACAGTGCCCTGAGACTGTTAAAGAAGCTTCAGGCAGAGGAACAAGCAAGGGGACAACCTGGAGGCTAGACCCTGAGAACAACTAGACCTGAGACCTCAGGAGCCTAAAGAGTGCAGACAGATCCTGGGTGTGAGGATAAACCTGAGAGGGCACAGGGCTAACAATGCCAAGCCATTCACAAGAACCTCAAAAGAGAAAGATCAACAAGAAGAAATCTTTAACAATCCACAACATTTACACAGAGAAAATCCAGATAACAGAGCAAACAGCAGAGGAGAACAAACAAATAATCATATCCAAACCTTCCCAAAATAATGAAAACTGGTCATAAGCTTTTGAAGAGTTCAAATCTGAGATGATGAGAAAGATGGAAGAGATTTGGCAAGAGAAGTGGGGAAATATCTCAAAACAAAATTAACAGGTTAGAACACAGAAACTCCCAATTGGAGAAAGATGCCCCAAAATCAAACGAAATGGTAAGCAAATTGGAAACCAAAATCAGGCAAGAAATGGAAAGTGAGGCAAGTAAATTGAAGATCAGAAATGACTAGATTGAAAAAGAAAATTAGTCTCTAAAGGCTAGAATTGAGCAATTAGAAGCTAATGATCTCTCAAGACAGCAAGAACAAATAACGCAAAGTCAAAATACTGATAAAATAGAAGGAAACATGAAATATCTCAATGAGAAATTGACAGATCAAGAAAACAGGTCTAGAAGAGACAATTTGAGAATCATTGGTCTCCCTGAAAGATCAGAAATTAATAGAAATTTGGACTCCATACTAAAAGAAATTATTCAGCAAAACTGCCCTAAAGTTCTACAAAAAAAGAGGGCAATATAGATATTGAAAAGATCTATAGCTCACCTTCTACACTAGACCCTGAAAAGACATCCCCAGGAATATAATAACCAAATTCAAGAGCTTCCAAGTAAAAGAAAAAAATTTACAAGAAGCCAGAAAGACAATTCAGATATCAAGTAGCACCAATCAGGATCACACAGGATCTGGCAGCCTCCATGTTAAAAGACTGCAAAGCTTGGAATATGATATTCAGAAAGGCAAGAGAACTGGGTCTACAAACAAGGATCACATACCCATCAAAACTGACTATATACTTCCAGGGGAAGGTATGGGCATTCAAAAAGATAGAAGATTTCCAAGTATTTGCACAGAAAAGACCAGGACTAAATGGAAAATGTGATATCCAACCACAAAAATCAAGAGAAACATGAAAAGGTAAATAAGAAACAGAGGGGAAAGAAAGAAAACTCTTATTTTTTTAAATTTGCCTCTTTAAGGGCTTCAATAAGATCTAATTATTTGTATTCCTATGTGGAGAAATGTTATATGTAATTCTCTGTAGTGAACTCTATTCACTATTATAGTATTCACTATAACAGTAATTAGAAGAATTATTCATAGGGAGATGTTGGAGTACTAAATGGTCTAAGATGATGTGGGGGTGGGAAAGAGGGGGGTGAATAGCAGGGGACACCAAGAGAAACTTGAATGAATAAGTAAAATAGGATATTCTATTACACACAAAGAGGGCATGGGAAGGGGAGGGGATGAATACTATTATAAGAAGGAGAGGAAGAGAGCATTAAGAGGTAATATTTAAATCTTACCCTCAGTGGAATTAACCCTGAGAGGGAAGAGTAGCTATATCCATTGGGATATAGAACTCTATCTAACCCTACTGAGAAAGTCAGAAGGGATAAACCAAGGGGAGCAGGGGAGTGGGGAGGTCAAAAAAGGGAGGGGAGAAGAAGGGGAAGGAAATTCATTAGGCCTTAAAAATAAAAATAGGGGAATAATAAGGGAGGGGGTAGAAAGAGAAGTAGATCAAGGGATGGGACAAGGGTTATTGGCTTAAAGCAAATCACTGGTTTAAAAGTAAATAATGTAAGAAGAAGAGGTAGAAGTAGGAAACGATACCAAAATGTTGGCGAATACACAACTGATAATTATAACTCTGAATGTGAATGGGATGAACTTGCCCATAAAATGGAAGCAAATAGCAGAGTGAATTTGAAACCAAAAGCCTACCATATGTTGTTTACAAGAAACACATATGAGGCAGGTGGACACACAGGTTTAAGGTCAAGGGCTAGAGCAAAATCTTTTGGGCTTCAAATGAGATAAAGAAGGCAGGTGTGGTGATCATGATTTCTGACAAAGCCAAAGTAAAAATAAGTATGATTAAAAAAAACAGGGAAGGTAATTACATCCTGACAAAAGGCAGTATAGACAATGAGGAAATAACAGTCCTCAATATGTATGCACCAAATGGTATAGCATCCAAATTCCTAAAGGAGAAACTAGCAGAGCTCAAGAAGGAAATAGATAGTAAAATCATACTAGTGGCAGATCTAAATATTCCTCTTTCAGATCTAGATGAATCAAACCAAAAAATAAATAAGAAAGAGATAAGAGAGGTGAATGAAACCCTAGAACAATTAGTTTTAATAGATATGTGGAGAAAAATAAATAGGGACAAAAAGGAATATACCTTCTTTTCAGCTGCACATGGTACATTCACAAAGATTGACCATGGAATAGGGCATAGAAATATTGCAAACAAATGCAAAAGAGCAGAAATAATAAATGTAACCTTCTCAGTCCATAATGCAATAAAAATAATAATTGGTAAGGGCCCCTGGACAGGCAAATCAAATACTAATTGGAAATTAAATAATATGATTTTCCAAAACCAGCTAGTCAAAGAAGAAATCATAGAAACAATCAACAATTTTATTGAAGAGAATGACAATGATAAGACATTCTACCATACTCTGTGGGATGCAGCTAAGGCAGTACTCAGGGGGAAATTTATATCCCTGAGTGCATATATTAACAAATTAGGGAGGGCAAAGATTAATGAATTGGGCATGCAACTTAAAAAACTAGAAAGAGAGCAAATTAAAAATCCTCAGATGAAAACTAAATTAGAAATACTAAAAATCAAGGGAGAAATTAATAAAAATCAAAGTAAAAGAACTATTGAATTAATAAATAAGACTAGAAACTGGTATTTTGAAAAAAAACAGATAAAATAGACAAAGTACTTGTCAATCTAATTTAAAAAAAGGAAAGAAGAAAACCAAATTGACAGTATCAAAGATGAAAAGGGAAACCTCACCTCTAATGAAGGGGAAATTAAGGCAATCATTAAAAACTAGTTTGCCCAATTATATGGCAATAAATATAGCAATCTAGGTGATATGGATGAATATTTACAAAAATATAAATTGCCTAGATTAACAACAGAAGAAATAGAATACCTAAATAATCCCATATCAGAAAAAGAATTTGAACAAGCCATCAAAGAACTCCCTAAGAAAAAATCACCAGGGCCTGATGGATTAACAAGTGAATTCTATCAGACATTCAAAAAGCAACTAATCCCAATACTATACAAATTATTTGATATAATAACTAAAGAAGGAGTCCTACCAAATTCCTTTTATGACACAAATATGGTACTGATTCCAAAGCAAAGTAGATCAAAAAAAAGAGAAAGAAAACTACAGACCAATCTCCCTAATGAACATAGATGCAAAAATCTTAAATAGAATACTAGCAAAGAGACACTAACAAGTGATCAAGAGGATTATCCAGCATGATAAGGTTCGATTTATACCAGGAATGCAAGGATGGTTCAACATTAGGAAAACCATCCAAATAATTGACCATATCAACAATCTAACAAACAAAAATCACATGGTTATCTCAATAGATGCTGAAAAGCCTTTGACAAAATACAGCACCTATTCATATTGAAAACACTGGAAAGTTTAGGAATAGAAGGACCTTACCTAAAAATAATAAACAGTATATATCTAAAACCATCAACAAGCATATTATGCAATGGGGATAAATTAGAAGCCTTCCCAATATGATCAGGAGTTAAACAAGAATGCCCATTATCACCTCTATTATTTAACATTGTACTAGAAACACTAGCAGTAGCAATTAGAGAAGAAAAAGAAATTGAAGGTATCAAAATAGGCAAGGAGGAGACTAAGCTATCACTCTTTGCAGATGATATGATGGTCTACTTAAAAAATCCTAGAGAATCAACTAAGAAGCTTGTAGAAATAATCAAAAACTTTAGCAAAGTTGCAGGATACAAAATAAATGCACTTAAATCATCAGCATTTCTATATATTTCCAACACATCTCAGAAGGAAGAGTTAGAGAAATTCCATTTAAAATCACCGTAGACAACATAAATTACTTAGGAATCTATCTATGAAAACAAACACAGGAATTATATGAACACAAATACAAAACACTTTCCAAACAATTAAAACTAGATCTAAACAATTGGAAAAATATTGATTGCTCATGAATGGGTAGGACGAACTAACATAATAAAAATGACCATTCTACCCAAATTAATTTACTTATTTAGTGCCATACCTACGAAACTACCAAGAAACTTTTTTACTGAATTAGAAAAAACTATAGCAAAGTTCATGTGGAAGAACAAAAGGTCAAGAATATCCAGGGAAATAATAAAAAAAACATGAAGGATGACAGCCTAGCAGTACCAGATCTTAAACTATACTATAAAGCAGTGATCATCAAAATTATATGGTACTGGCTAAGAGACAGAAGGGAGGATCAGTGGAGTAGACTTGGAGTAAATGACCTCAGCAAGACAATCTATTCTAAACCCAAAGAGCCTAGCTTTTGGGACAAAAATCCACTATTTGACAAAAATTGCTGGGAAATTTGGAAAACAATATGGGAGAGTTTAGGTTTAGATCAACATCTCACACCCTACAGGAAGATAAATTCAGAATGGGTTAATGACTTGAATATGAAGAGGGAAACTATAAATAAATTAAGTGAACACAGAATAGTATATCTGTCAGATGTATGGGAAAGGAAAGATTTTAAAACCAAGCAAGAGTTAGAGAAAATTACAAAATGTAATTTAATGTAAAATAAATGATTTTGATAATATTAAATTAAAAAGTTTTTGCACAAACAAAAACAATGCAGCCAAAAGCAGAAGGGAAACAACAAATTGGGAAAAAATCTTTATAACAAAAAACTCTGGCAGGGTTCTAATAACTCAAATATATAAGGAGTTAAATCAATTGTATAAAAAATCAAGCCCAATCAATAAATGGGCCAGGGATATGAATAGGCAATTTTCTGATAAAGAAATCAAAACTATCTATAAGCACATGAGAAAGTTTTCTAAATCTCTAATAATTAGAGAAATGCAAATCAAAACAACTCTGAGGTATCACCTCACACCTGGCAGATTGGCTAAAATGAAAGATGTGGAGAGTAATGAATGTTGGAGGGGATGTGGCAAAATTGGAACATTAATGCATTGCTGGTAGAGTTGTGAACGGATACAACCATTCTAGATGGCAATTTGGAACTATGCTCTAAGGGCTATAAAAGAATGCCTGCCCTTTGATCCAGCCATACCATCGTTGGGTTTGTACCCCAAAGAGATCCAGACTTGTGCAAAAATATTTATAGCCATGCTTTTTGTGGTAGCAAAAAACTGGAAAATGAGGGTATGCCCTTCAATTGTGGAATAGCTGAACAAATTGTGGTATATGCTGGTGATGGAATACTATTGTGCTGAAAGGAATAATAAACTGGAGGAATTCTATGTGAACTGGAAAGACCTCCAGGAAAAGATGCAGAGCAAAAAGGGCAGAGCCAGAACATTGTACAAAGACACCAATACACTGTGGTAAAATAGAATGTAATGGACATCTGTACTAGCAGCAATGCAAAGACCCAGGAAAATTCTGAGGGATTAATGGAAAAGAACACTACCCACATTCAGAGGAAGAACTGCATTAGTGGAAACAGAAGAAAAGCAACTGCTTGAACACAAGGGTTGAGGCGGACATGATTGGGGATGTAGACTCGAAACTACCACACCAATGCAACTATCAACAATTTGGAAATAGGTCTTGATCAATGACACATGTTAGAACCAGTGGAAATGCTCATCAGCTGTGGGGGAGGGGGGAGTTGGGGGTGGGAGTGAAAGGGAAAGTAAGAGCATGAATCATGTAACCATGTTAACTTTTCTAAAAAATAAAAATTATTAAATGTTAAAAAATATAATCAAGTACAATGCACAACGACAATAAAATATCTTTCCTCTGTTCATGATGTTAAGTGATACTCTTTTAGAGATCTGCCATATGCAGCTTAGTTCTCTCATTTTTACATAAAAAAAAAAAGATTGTTCTCTTATTTGGACTTCTCTATCATGGCCCCTTATCCCTGGTACCTTCTCTTCCTCCCTCCACTAGTTTCCAACTTTCTTTTATGTATTTTCTACTCCCAATAGATAGTAAATGTTTTTAAAATCAGAATGGTCTTTCTTTCTTTCTTTTTTTTGGTTTTTATATCCCCAACACTGATCACAATGTCTGGCACAGTGGTTCCCAAACTTTTTTGGCTTACTGCCCCATTTCCAGAAAAAATATTACTTAGCCCCCTGAAAATTAATTTTTTTTAATTTAATAGCAATTAATAGGAAAGATAAATGTACCTGTGGCCATCACTGCCGTCCTGGATCGCTGCAGCACCCACCAGGGGATGGTAGCACCCACTTTCGGAATCACTGGTCTGGCACATAATAGGTACTTAATTTATGTTTATTGACTGAACAGTTGAAAAGGCCAAACCACGCAAAGTTCTTAAATATACGTTCTATGAGGAAAAATGCAATGAGTAGAAGTAATTAAGACTGGAGACAAATAGCTTAGAAGTTCCTTTAAAAGTACCTTCTATGTGGGAAGCCAATAAGAGAATCGATAAAAATCTGAGACTCCTGTTTTCACCCCTTTTGTGATCCTTGTGATTTCCTGTTGGAAAGTATTGTGGCCTTATTGAAAAGCTTTAAGTTCCTATCAAACCTAAATTTAAAGGGTTAACACTGTTAACCTACAGCAAGGAATGCTGCTGCCTGGTATGGCCAAGGCCAAAATCTTAGCAGGGACAATTCGACCCTGAGAGGGATACTCCCCAATTTGGCTTTCTGATAAGAAGCCAGTCAAAATTCAGCCTTGGCCTATTCTGAAGCCAATGTATTGTGTTTTGATGTGACATAAGTTGTAACTTTTGCGCATCTGCAAAGTTTTTTTTTTTTTGGGGGGGGGTTCTTTTGTGTGAAATGAGTCTTGAAATATATATAATAAACTCCATGCTCCTGGAGCCAGAGCTGGAAGCATGAAGTAAAAGACAACTCCCTTGTTCTGTCCTTATTTCCTTATCAACTAAACAGTCCTTATCAGATTATCGGAGATGATAAAGAGATCACATTTCTAGAGAATGGTGGTGATGATAGAGTGAGAAGAAGTCTTTTTAGACCAGCTGTCTCACACAACTACTGTAGCAGAAATTAAGGAAGAGTACCAAAGGAGGAGGCAATGGAAAAATCCAAGTAGAAACTATAATGGGTGCTTTTTTCTAGCCTAAGCTGGCACATCCAAAGGTCTGGACTCACTGTGAGTATATGTATATTTAGATTTAGATGTCTATATATGTGCATATCATATATGTATATTGGGTATGTACATATGTGTATATTATTGTGTATATATTATGGGTATGCATGCGCATGTATTGTGTATACCTTGTATATATGTGTATTATGCACCTATATCTGTATATATGTGTACATCTATATACCTATGTGTGTCTATAATACATGTCTGTGCATGTGAACACATATCATAAACATGAATACATGCATATACATGCATGCATACAAACACCTATATGTATATTTCTATATGTGTATGTTTTCATATAAGTATATATCTATGTGTGTATACTCACATGCATATACGTATATTTATATATGTGTTATGTTATAGGTCTTGGAACAGCCAAGAAAAAACACAGAAGAGAACAAGTCCATGCCTTTTAATGAAATCAGTAGCATTTATTAAGTATTTATCTTGTGCCAGACGTTTAGTATTGTGAATACAAATACAAACACAAAGGAAAGCATCTTTGGCCCAAAGATTCAAGGAGGTTATACTCTAATAGAGAAATGGAACACATAAAAAGGAGATGAAAATAAGGGAGGGACAGAGTGGGGAGGGAAAAGATACCCTTATGATGACATGGTAAAAAAGTCCAGAGACTTGAGTATTTTCCATAAAATAAAGATTCCCCCAAAAAATGAACCAATAAGAGGAAAATGTCAAAAGGGCAGAATGAACTTCTACAATAGGAAGGTCAAAAGCAGAATGAATTTCCCAGGGAGGGCACTATGGTATGGTGAAGTAAAGAATGGAGAATTGGAACACAAAGAAAGATTCAAGCATTAACTCTGGCTATGAAATTAACTATAATTCCTGGAAGAAATAAAGAAAGAATTTTCAAATATTGTAAATGAAATGAAAAAATAGAGGAAAAGACTGGAGAAGAACTAAGATCTATAGCAAAAAAAAAAATGGAAAAAAAATAAACGGCTTAGCACAGAAGGTACAAAGCTTTACCTAAGTAACAGACTCTTTGAAAATTAGAATGTATAAAACAGAAATCAGTTCCATGAGACAGCAAGAAATATTAAAACATTTTTAATAGTAGAAGAAAATGTAAGGTGTGTACCAAAAAATGTCCCAGAAAATATGACACAGGAAAAAAAGTCTTCTAATAAATAATAAATACAAAATTATTATGCAAATAGAAAAACCAGACAGTTTTAAATCACAAGAATAGAGAATTTCATTAAAGAACTTGTTTATAAGAAGGATTGGAACTACTTATATAGAACAATAAGAGAGACTAAAGAAGTTGTATTCTTCCTGATTTAGATGGTTTTGCTTCTTTGAGTCCATCCTTAGTTTTATAATTTAAAAATAATCATTAATTTTCTCCCAGTATTCATTACTTCAACTGGTGATTGGAAGAAGAATTCAAAATAGTCTAGTGAGAAGCAACCTAGGCTTAGTCATTTTCTTAGCACCTTAGATCAACAAGAAAAACACAATAGTAAAATATAAACAGAAGCACCAAGAAAAGGGAAAATTTTAAATGATTTTTATAGAAAAAAAATAATAGAAGACTACTTCAAGGCCTTTTACTTATAGAATTCTTAGGGCTCCTTTAACATAGGCTGGACTACTGGACTGGAGCTACTTGATCTCATGTTATTATACTATTAAGGAGCAATTTGGGGATCTTAAGACCACATCAATATGCCAGCAGCATCCTTTCCCCTGAATGAATCTTGGTCCATAAAATAAACAAACTATAGACTTTGTAAGGAAGAAAAGGTGGCAGCTATTGAGGATTGAGAAGTGGTCTGTCTAGAGATGTCTCCAAGTCCCCCCATGCCAATGTTTAAAATAATTAAAATACCTCTCCACTCCACCCCTATGAATTTAACTAGCTCCAGAGATCTAACCAACCTGGGAGGAGAATAAGTGTGTTGGTTGTGGAGAAAAGAGGAGTCTAGAACTATGGAGCTTAATATTGTAGGGGAACAAACAGGTTTCCATCAATAGAATAGAAAAAAAATAGGAAGAAAAATTACAGCCTCCTGTAATATACCCTTAGCAATTTTGCAGGGCCCAATACTCCTCCAATTCCATTTGTGAGTTGGGGGGGGGGCATTGTGATTCAACTAGCTCCAGTTGTGAAGTGATGGAAAATTATTCCTGACAGTTGAGGGCAGGGTAGACCCCAAAAGAGTGAGGTTGGTCAAAGATTTAGTGCTATAACTAACTAACCATGGATAATTTTTTAGAGTCAGTTTTTGGTTGGTTCTAAGGGTCAACACTGATGATAGATGGGAACTCAAGAGATTTTGTGAAAGATATCTCAAGATTTTAATAATAATAGCTGATGTTCACTAACACCTTAAATTTGCAAGGTGCTTTAAATATATTGTATAATTTGATCTCATAATAATAGTGAGAATAAGTACTATGGAAAGACCCCAAGGCTATGAGAGATTAGTGACCTGCACAGGTTCACATAGCTGGCAAATTATCAAGTCAAATTTGAACTTGAGACTTTCTGAGTCAGGCCAACATAGATTCACTATACCATTCTGTCAGAGGTCAGTACCAAATTGACAAATGGATTATACATTAAAAGTTCATAAGAAAGTTACCAAACAAAGTACTTTAAGAATGTTCAGGCCAGGGGCAGGGAGAACTAATCCTAATTGTCCTGATTAAGGAAGGCTTTCTGGACATTTGAGTTGATGGGAATAAGAAAAATCTTGTTTAGAAGCAGAAAATAAACCAGTGAAATAGCCTATCAAGAGAGATAACAGAAGTTGTATTTCTTCTGGCTTAGTTAGGATAGGAATTCAATAGCCAAAGAGTATAGAGAAAATATATAAGGAATACCATTACAGAAAGACACAGAGAACTGAGTATTGTAAGATACCCTCGGAGAGGAAGGTAGTTTTCCAGTGTGACAAATGATGTGAGAGATGGCTGCAAATTTAGGATGACTTTAAGTCGTAGAGGGGCTTGAATGTCAGACAGAAGATTATGAATTACTTGGGAAGCACTAGGGGACTATTTATGATCCTTGATCAGAGGAGTAATATTACTAGGTCTGTACATAAAAATTTAAAAAAATATATCGTTTCAGCATCAGAATGAATAGGAGGGAATAGAGAGTGGAGGTGGAAGGATCTAAGTGACCAATTGAAATTGTCTGTGTGTGTGATAATGAAGACCTATATAGTATGGCAATATTTGGAATAAAGAAGATGTTAATGGACTAAGGGATGCTACCATGATGATAGTTACAGGATATAACATATAATAATTGGTTAGGAAACCTGAAGGAAAATGGAAGAGGCAAAGATAAATCCATTATTATGAACCTTGGAAGCAAAGGGAATGTTGGTACCATAGACAGAAAGAATAAAATCAGGAGAATAAAGTTTAGGAGGATAGATAACGAGTTTACTTTAGTGCACGGTGACATAGTTGCCAGTGAGACATCCAAATGGAGATGTCTTATTGGCAATAAATAGTAGATATAGGACTGAAGCTCAGATGACTAAGATGCTTGATTTGGTTCAATAGGCAATGGGAAGCCTAATTCAGATCTCAAAGTTCTAAGAGTACCTACCTTGTAACCTTCTGCGTAGTTCAGAATATGTTAAATCATCAAAATCCAACACCCTTCATTTCACAGACACACAAAAAAGTATGGCTTAATAGACAATAGGATATAATCTCAAGGGAATGTGAGTTTTTATCCTAGCTCTTCTAGTCACTTACAAGAAGAAAATAGGCAAATCCTTTAGAGTCCTCTGCCCATTCTCTTCTCTGTTTCAATAGCTTTAACAACATATTATTTTCTCATTAGTAATGCTAGTCTAATCTTATCAACTTAGGAGTTTGAACTGATTTTTTTCCTGCTAAGTTTTATTTTTTCTTGATGGGTAGAATATTTTTTTAAAAAGTACTTGCTACCAACCTGCCCCAATAAACTTAATGGCTAGTTCAGATAATTATTTATTGATTATTCAGTTTTTCAGAAAAAAAAAAGAATAATACATTTCCAATTGCACAGAAATCACATAAGGGAAGCAAAGCAACCTACTGTCCAGTAATATACTTTTAAGTTTTCCTATTCAAGATTTTAAAGATTCATGAAATAAGGATTTGTACATTCAAACATCCTAGATAATTCTCAAAGTAGGAAAGTAAGAAATGGGTTAGTTCCAAAAGTCATTTTTAAGTGAAAAGAAGAAATTCCAAAGAAACTATTAGCAGGCTTTTGATGATAGAGATTAATCAATACCATCCATTTTCAGTTAAATTACCATTTTACCAGCAAACATTATTGGTAATCAAGTCTGAATTTAAGAAACAGAAAATAAATCTTGAATGTTATACTCAGAATACAGTGGAGAGTTAAGCAATTATCTGGGTAATTTAATCAGTGTAGCAACTAGTGTAGAAAATTCCACCTCACCCCTCCCCTTTCCCCCAAAATTAAAAAAAAAACTGTTCAATGGTAAATCTTTTGCCTGAAAATATATAGATAATTGTGTTAACTACCCACTTTTATTTTCCCTAGGTAGTAACATTTGCAGATCTATTTCACAGAAAGGAAGCAAAAACTTAAGCAGGAAGAAGGAAATTCATTTTTTAAATTTTTCAAAAAACTTAAAATGTGTAATTTCATTTCCTTGACCACTTCGTTAACCTAGTTCAAGAACTTATTCTGGTTCCCACCCCACCCCCCACCCTAAGGAGGGAGGGAAAGGAGAGTCGGGATGTAATTTGAACCAAGGGACCTGGGAAAGTCTTGATTCACTTATGGACTCCAAGGTATTATTTTACCCAAAACAGCAACTTCTTAGGAAGCTAACTGAAATGGAAACTTGGTGGGGTGTGTACCTTAGGCAACCAATCCAGAAGTCTATCTGGAAAATTTACTTCAACATGATAACATATATCATTTAATAAAGCATATTAGACAGACATAGTTCCCATGTTAAGAAACTGTGCCCTCACCTGCCTTAAATTTCTTCTTAAAATATTTGCTCAATACTTAGGATTATTGTTTTTATGTCCCATACAGGAAAAAAAAATCATCTTTAAGGTCTTCCCATTCAAAAAAAAGTACAGGACAGATTCCCTTTCTTTCTTTATCCCTCCACCAAAATAGTTAAATGTTTCAATTACTTTTTTTTCTCCATATCCATTAAGATTTTTTTTAACCCTTACTTTCCGTCTTGGAGTCAATACTGTATATTGGCTCCAAAGCAGAAGAGTGGTAAGGGGTAGGCAATGGGGTTCAAGTGACTTGCTCAGGGTCACACAGCTGGGAAGTGTCTGAGGCCAGATTTGAACCTAGGAACTCCCATCTCTAGGCCTGACTCTCAATCCATTGAGCTACCCAGCTGCCCCCTCCGTTAAGATTTTTAAGTGTGTGATCCTTCAAAATTCTCAACTCATTTCCATTTGCCCTAATCACTAGTATCCCAAGTCCCTTGTTTACTTTGGTACCTGATCAGTAATGTCAAGTCATCTTAATTCATACTTACATTTGCTCTCTATAGTCTTAAGTTATCTTTCACAACTATGTATTCTAGCTCTCAAATTAAATCAAAAGCATCTCAATGTCCTCTACTATTTCTTTTTAGTCCCCTCCCAGTGACTAGTACTGGACTTTTCGCTCTGTAAGTACAAAATAAATGTATTTGCAAGGCGTCATTCAAGTCCTGACCGCTCAATACATTAATATAAGGAAGTGAACCAGAATAACTTCTATTTCTTGATTTCTTCTGAATAAAAACCCAATGTTTCTAGGAAGACTGAGTCAATTTTCTGTAGGCAGATGCTGCTGTTCTCTTAGCCATGAGACAAGGGAAGCAATAGAAAAAGGTGACTAGGGACAAGACAGAAAGAAGGTAGTCATGATAAAATTAGAAAGGGTTTGTGTGGACATTTTGAGGACCAGATGGAATTCTGATGGGTCTCGTGCATTTTGAAATATAATAGCAAGGATTCCTTAACCCTTTCCAAAATGAGAAGAGAAAAATAGAAGCATTTTTAAAAATAACAAAGCTTCAAAGCCCAGACAAGTTTAATCATCTTTCCTAAAAACCTCTTTCACCCATATGCCATGAGACAGAGGAACAAAATGTGCATAAAAAGATTTCATTCCCTAAATGCAATTGGCAAGTCTCCTAATCCACCATCTAGCAGGACTAGGTTCTCTCTTCAAACAACCCAAACAATAGAAACAACATGGATGGGGCTTTGTTGCATATAACACATCTGTTCATTCAGTTGGATCACATTAAAGTTAACAAATCTCTCTCTCTCTGTCTCTCTCTCTCTTTCTCTCTCTCTCTCTCTCTCTCTCTCTCTCTCTCTCTCATTGTCTCTCTCTCATTATCTCTCTCTTTTTCCTCTGTCTCTCTGTCTCTGTCTCTCTCATGTCAGAGACATCAAAGTAATGAACATTGTTAAAGTCATATATGATGTTAAGACTTGTTGATATGACAAGAAAAACAAGGCTAAGTTAAAAATAACTTTTACAACAAATACAGATATTTTTATTTTAAAAAGAAATAAAACTTACTAGGAAGATATCAATAGGATAGAAATAATAAAAAAAAAACAATAGAATTGGCATAACTGTAATTCAGAAAAATGACTGAAATATTGACAACTCAGAGTCACTGAGTGATATCACCAGAGCTAGAAGGGACCTTACAAACTATTTCTTTTTTTAATCCTCGGTCTGTTTTAGAATCAATGCTAAATAGCAGTTCCAAGACAGAAGAGCAGTAAAGTCCAGGCAATTGGGTTAAAAGACATGCACAGGGTCACACAGCTAGGAAGTCAGAGGTTGAATTTGAACCCAGAGCTTCCAACTCACTAGGGGCTCTCTATCCACTAAACCTAGCTGACTTAGTTTTCTCATTTCTAAAATGGGAATAATAATTATTATACCTACCTTACTATGAAAATCAAATGAAATATCACATTGCTTAAAAATTCTAGTTACTAATATTAATGATCTTCCTTTTGCCTCCCACACCTGATACTCTAAGCTCCATGAGAGCAGAGATAGCATCATGTTTGTCTTAGTTTATCACTTAGTGCCTAGCACAGTGCCTTAGTGAGATCAGGTTTTTAAAACATAACCCACTGACTTAATACATAGGCAAATGAATATATGACCTCTATTAGATTTATTTCCTAAAGTGATCTTGGAAAAGGGGAATGGAACTCCTATGTTCTAAAATATTAATAGCAGCACTCTTTGTGGTAGTAAAGAACTGCAATTTGAGGGATGCCCATCAATTGGGGAACAGCTAAATAAATCGTGGGATGTAATTGTGATGGAATACTACTCTATCATAAGAAATGATACACAGGTTAATTTTAGGAAAGCATAGAAAGAAAAGACCCATCTGAAGTTATGAAGAGTGAAATGAGCAGAATCAAGAGAATATTGTATACAGCAACAGAAATATTGTTTAAAGAATAACTTGTGTATGTCCACCTCTAGAGAAAAGCTTTAAATAGAGAAACAAGCAAGAAATAGTTTTATATATACATATGTCTTTTTGTTAAATGATGTCTTCTCTAGTGTGGGGAGGGAAAGGAGGATGTAAATCCTTGGAAATTTTTAAGTAATAAATAAATTAAATAAAAAATGAATATATGCATGACATAAAATTCTAGTATCTATTTGAAGAGGCTATGTTCAGTCCAAAAAATAAAGTACAGAAGAGATAAAAAGAGACCATTAAGTGACCATACCTTGCCCTCCCAGATCACCTCATAGTTTCCATGTTTGAGTGATTGGGATTAAAAATGATTAATATAATTTAGTAAGCACACCCAATAATGCACTTCTTCCATTTAGATTTACATATCTTTATGAGGTATTTTTTGGCTATGATAGCCATGAAAACAAAATATCAAGATAAACCAAAATTGGAACTAGACTGCATTATTGTATTAAAATATATTAAACCAATATATTCAAGTATAAAGAAACATATCCCTTTATGTAACTATCATATTATTATTTAAAATTTTATTATTACACAATTATGTAATATATAATATAATATTATGTTATATATCATGTATATAATATCATGTTATATGCTATACATATAGTATATTATTATGTAAAAATATCATTATTATGTAAAATAAAATTTATTGTGAACCAAAAGCAAGTCAACAAGCATTTATTCAGTTTCTTCAATATACTAAGCACTTGTAGACAACATGCAAAAAATTCATGTGCCAATAAGTTATATACAGGATAAATTAGCGGTAATTAACAGCAGGGAGGCATTAACATTAAAGAGAATCCAGAAAGGATTCTTGTAAAAGATGGAGCTTTCGCTGGGACTTGAAGAATGTCAGAGAAGCCAGGAGTTAAAGATAAGAGGGAGAGAATTCCAGGTTTGGGGGATAATAAGAAAATACACAATCAGGAGATAAAGTATCTTGTGCTTATCTTGTGAANATATAATATTATGTTATATATCGTGTATATAATATCATGTTATATGTTATACATGTAGTATATTATTATGTAAAAATATCATTATTATGTAAAATAAAATTTATTATGAACCAAAAGCAAGTCAACAAGCATTTATTCAGTTTCTTCAATATACTAAGCACTTGTAGACAACATGCAAAAAATTCATGTGCCAATAAGTTATATACAGGATAAATTAGCGGTAATTAACAGCAGGGAGGCATTAACATTAAAGAGAATCCAGAAAGGATTCTTGTAAAAGATGGAGCTTTCGCTGGGACTTGAAGAATGTCAGAGAAGCCAGGAGTTAAAGATAAGAGGGAGAGAATTCCAGGTTTGGGGGATAATAAGAAAATACACAATCAGGAGATAAAGTATCTTGTGCTCTCCCACAAGTGTTATCTTGTGAAAACTCATTATCACTGGATTATAGAATACATCATGAGGTGGAAGGTATAAAAGGATGGGAATACAGCAAGGGATTCAGTTGTTAAAAAAAAGGCTTTAAAAGCCCAAAGAAAATTTTGTATCTGATCCTGAAGGTAACACGTAGTCACTCGAGTCTATGGAATTGAGAGAGGAGGGTGGTGGCTATAGTCCGACCTGTGCTTAAGAAGGTCATTTTGACAGTTGAGTGGTAGACTGGAATGGAAAGAAACTTGAGGAAAGAAAGCCAACCAGAAAGTTATTGCAATAGTCTAGGTATGAGATGATGAAAGCCCTCACCAGGGTAGTGGCAGTGTCAGAAGAGAGAAAAGAGCACTTATAAGTGATATTATAAAGGTAGAACTATAGGATATGGCCATGGCAACAGATTAACCAGGAGAGGTGAAAGTAAAGAATTGAGGATGACACCTAGGTTGCAACCATGTGTGGCAGGGAAGATGGTGGTGCCCTCAATAGTAACAGGAAAGTTTAGAACAGGGGAAAGAATGGGGATAATAGATTTAATTTTGAACATATTGAATTTAAAGTGTCTATTGCTCATCCAATTTAAGATAAAAATAGGCAGTTGGTTTTTATACAATTAATAAATATTTCACATTATTTCAGTTTTGTTTCTATTCTTTAAGTTTTATAGTGTAAAGAATTATTGTAGCACATAGAACTTTGGACTCCAGTCACAAAGTAATGATTCCAAATATTACCTTATAAAATTAGTCTCTCAGTATCCTCATCTATAAAATGAGAAGTATGGACTATGAAATATCTTCCAGCTCCAAATTTTTAATCATATGTATATAATTCATAAATAATCACATATACATACTGCATATTGAGAGCTCATCAAAATTATTGTCATATGATCAAAAAAATTAGAGGTCATCAGAAGCCAAGAGGTATGATTCCCCCTTCATTTTTTTCTTTTTTATTATTTACTTTGATATTCTAAAATTTTTGTTTCTCTACTTATGTAATTTCTTAGAATTTTGATTAATATAGCACCAAATCAGTGAGTTAATTTAGATAGAAAATCATTTTTATTTATATTGGCATAGTCCAGCCATGAGCAATGAATAGTCCTTTATTTACTTAAGTCACTCCGTATTTCTTTAGTCTTCATCTCATGTCTTTCCCTGAGATGATATCATTAACAATCTATATCTTATGGTTCCCTATGTATATATATATTTTTGTCCCTTACGGAAATATTGTTCACTGGGATTTGCCGGGATGGGAAGCACATGCTTAAATACACACACACACACACACACACACACACACACACACACACACACACACACACATATANACACACACACACACACACACACACACACACACACACACACACACACATTCAAAAATGAGTGTTTTGTTACATTGAAATGTGGTAATAATCTGTACTTTGCTTCTTCCAGAGAAAGTATTACTTAAGTGTTATTTAAAGAGGAGTGGGTAGTGAAGAAGAAGGTAGAAAGGAGCCTGCTATAAAATCAGTAACAAATAATCCATGAAATAATGCCAAATAGAACCAAGCTGTTGGACGACAAAGTAGAAAAAGAAAAGAAACTGGGATGGAATGAGGTGGATTAGCCTGTGGGTTTTTAATGCCCATAATCAAGATTTTTAGATTCTATTTTGAAGGTAAATAAGGAAATTAGTTGAGCTAATAAGGGACAGAATAACTAGAGGGAAAAGTTACATGAAAAATTAATTTAGGTAGAAGTATGGTATCCAGGACTTATTGAGAATGGAAATTTAAGGATAAAAAGTAGTCTTTTTAAGATTATCTTTGAAGACATTCTAGACATTCTGGCCAATGTAGACTATCAAAGCACTCAACTAAAGGAAGATGGCCACTCTGGGCCTCCCAGAATTGTCCAGGTGGCTAAGTGCAAAGGATACTCCCCAGCCAGTGATGCTATTTACCAGCTGCTCATGTGTGCATGTGTGTGTGTGTGTGTGTGTGTGTGTGTGTGTGTAGATTCTAGAGTTACCAAACTGCACAGAAATTACAAATTGGCTTCTACACTCACTCAAGTTCTGCTGCTGATTGGAGCAGATGTGTGAGTCATGTATACTATCCATGGTGGCTAGAAAAAAATCTCACTTCCTCTGAGGGTAACGGGTGTACCAGCTGCTGAGGATGGCACTAGAATTGTATAGGTTCTGCCCCTGTAGTTTTTAAGTGTTGTCTAGCTTTTATAACTCTGATCTACCAAATAATGCAGGAGCTAACAAGTTTGCAAAGTAAATGCACTGGCAATATAGAAACTAGAGCAGCTGGATATCCAACTGTGTAAAGAAAATACAGAAGGTTCTTCTTTTCCCTCAAAGTGATATTACTCACCGGGCTTTTATAGAGGTGAAAACATATGCTTAAGTATAATGTCTCAGCAACTCAGACTGATTGCCACAGTGCAACCATAGAAATAAGATATTGCAAGCTTAGAAATAAGAAATTCACAACTACCTATTGAGTTGCTTTTTTATTTCTTCCCCTGAATTTCCTTATGAACATCTTGTCCCAGTAGTTCTAATAATGGTTTTTTTTTAATAAACTTGCATTAACCTATCTTACATATGTATTATCACCATTTCATTACCCAGTGGTCAATAAACCAATGATCTTCCACATTTGCAACAGTTTTGAAGTGACAAATGTGCAATGCAGTGTTCTAGGGTCACTCTGCTAGGACTGTTCTTTATCACTTTATCACAATCTGCCTCATATTTTTCCTTGTTACATACATATCTTGTGCCCTTGTGCTTCCATTTCAAGCTCTCGAGGGCAAGAATTAAGTGGTTTTTCATCTTTGCCTCTACAATACCTAGTATCCCACCTTGTATATAAGTTTAACAAATGTTTCTCTAATGTTGAATGTTTAAACTTTTAAAGTAAATGTTTAACAAATGTTTGTTAAATTGAATTAAATTCTCATTGACTTAAGTTCAAGTCTTAACCAATTAATCATGGAACATGGGGTATAATATAAAACAATTCCTCCCCTCAGAGTGTCGATTGTCTTTTATGCATTTATACATCCTCTACACACACACACACACACACACACACACACACACACACACACACACACACACAGAGTATATGTGTCATGCATTCAGACTTCTGCCAGGCAGTCATGGCAGGCTGGGGCTTCTCTGACCCTTGGAACTAAGAAGATCCTTCCATGCTATCAGGATGAGCACCGTACTGGGCACTAGGGATAGAAAGAATGGTGATAGCATGGTGAAAACAGGATTGCTTGTGAAGTCATTAGACTTGAATGAAAGTGTTCAGTTTTGCCCTAAAACAGTGATGGGCAAACTTTTTAAAGAAGGGGCCAAAGGAAAGGAAATGCTCATCTGTCAGTCTGTTTCTAATTCTGTTTCTAAAATACATTGTATTGTATTTTACTCATTGTATTTGTCAGATTAGGAATAATGTCCCCCCGGCAGTATAGAACATTTCAGGGGGCCCCATCTGGCCCACAGGTCGTAGTTTGCCCATCACTGCACTAAATGAGTAACTGCCGTCTCAAATATATTTGGTGCATCTTTTACATCCTCAAAAGAAATTTATACAGGTTTTATCTGTACATATATGTATGCATGTATATTTATGCATGCATTTTTGTGCGTATGTGTGTGGGTATACGTGTGTGTATGTGTGTATACCCTTTTATACATAGAGATATATGTGTGTGTATATATATATACATATATATATATATATGATATCCCAAAGGTCTTAGTTCAGTTGTAAGCTTTAATAGTATTAGAGTAAATGGTACTCATAAGTACATCCTGGAAAATGTATCTGTGACCTTCATTCTGTTTTGCTTGGCTTTTGTTTTAAATCTTTCCCTCCTTCTTAGTATCAGTTCTAGGACAGAAGAGAGGCAGGGCCAGGCGATCAAGGTTAAGTGGCTTCTGCGGCTTACATCGTCACTGGGAAATATCTGAGGCCAGATTTAGCATCAGGTCCCCAGTGACACTCCATCCACCTTGTTACCTAGCTGCCCCGATCCTTACTCCTTAGGCAACCTTACTCCTCTGTCTGGTAAGACATTGGACATGTAAGAAAATACTCTTTCAGTACCTAAATTTTATGATTTTTGATGTATTTTTGGCAGCAGCTTTTGTATAAAAGGAAAAGTATTGGGTTTCAAATCAATAGACCTGAATTCAGATCTTCCTTTACTCATTTGTAAGCTACGTGACACTGAGAATGTCATTTAAACTAGTTTTTTTTTTCATGTAAAAAATGAGGCTAATACCATCTGACCTTCTAATATCAAAGACGTGTTGGGAGGTTGAGACTAAGTTATGGACATGAAATTTTTCTGTAAACTTAAAAACTCAACAGAAATGTGAGTTATCATCATTATTCCTGAGGACCGTCACACCAAAGAATTCTTATTTGGTGTAAAGACTTCAGGTGCCTATCAGTACTCTCATTGGGGAGATTAAGTTTGTAGTCTTAAGAGTTGGCATTGAGAAACTATCCCCATGTTAAAAAGAATAATCATGTTCATTACTTGGGACACAAAGGGGAATTTTTAAAGCAGATTTTGGTCTGGCATAAACGACTCAAGTTCAGATGCCAGACACAAGGAAGGCTGAGATACTAAAACAGCTTCTGAAGCTTTAAAACCATTTTTTACTGTTCAGTTGTTCCTAAAAATGTTTAGATCAACTTTGCCACTTTCAAAATAGCTTCAGTCAAGTGGCATGGATGTATTACAGGCCCAGGAAATAGTTTCAGAAACAATCAAAGCATGACAGCAGAGTCAAGGGGGCATATGCCTTCATTTCATGACCAAATGAAGCACTCAGTGCCCAGGGTATTAAACATATACTCTAGAAAATATAAGCAATCCACCCATGACATAAGAGGGACTAAAGCAATAATCAAATCATTTAAGGTGTAATAATGAGAAACAATCCCTAGTGGGGGGCAATTTAGTGATGGGAGAAATATAAGGTCACAGAATCACTGAATCTCAGTAATGAATAGTAGCTTAGTGCTTAGCATAGGAACTAGCATTTAGTAAGAGTGTAATAAATGCTTGATTGATTGATTGATTGATTGATTGATTGATTGAAGTCATCTAGTCAACTCATCCCTTAATAAGAATTCCCTTTACCTGAGGAATAAAAACCTTTTGGATATTTCTAATTATCATGAAATGTTTTATATTTGCTTCTTTACAACCTTCACAACTGGATCTAGTTTTGCCCCTTTGAGTCAATCCAAACCAGTCAAACCCCTTTTCCAAGAGCTATTTCTTCAAATATTGAAAAAACACTAACATAACTCCTTTATGTATTCTTCTGCCCTGTCAAAACCATAGTAGTTCCTTCAGTTTATCCCCATGTGCCCTGTTTTCCAAGTACTCTATCACAGAAATATTCCTTAACCAGAACATTCCCCCTTCCTGGGAATGGCTTTCTTCCTTCTTTCCATTTATCTAGTTTCTATAACCTCCTCAAAACCCATCTTACACCCTTTCTCTTCCTTGAAGACTTTCCTGGCTAACTCATGCTGGAATCAGCTCCTGCAACATTTATTCCACACTATTTACTTGTTATATACACTGAAATATATTGTAGTTATCTGTTTTTCTAATTGATTTATTTGTGTATTTGTTACATTAAAATTCCTGAGTATCTCCCTCCCTCCCTGCACTAGAGAAGACATCATTGGACAAAAAATTTATATACATATATATATAAATATATATATACACATATATAAAACTATGTCTTCCTTGTCTCCATTTTTCAGTTCTTTCTCTAAATGAGTACATACATGAGTTATTCTTCAAAGAACATTTCTATTCTATTGCTATATATAATGTTCTCTTGATTCTGCTCATTTTGCTTTTCATAATTTCACGTAGGTATTTCTATTTTTAATTAGCCTGCTCTTCTTTTTATGACATAGGAGTATTCCCTCACAACCATATGCTACAACTTGTTTAGCCATTCTCCTATTGATGGGCATTCTTCCCTTTTTTCAGACTTTTCTTCATTGAATTTGCATCTCTTAAAAGTGTATTTCTCAAGAGATAATTATTTATCCGTGTGAATTAATCCATATGAAATGTAGTCTAAAGAAGAGAAAACAAATGACAACATATTTTACACTCCCTTGGAGATAAGAAAGTGCTAGCACATGTAAACATGATGGTGGATGAAAAACTCCACAAAATAGAGACCAATATAGCCAGGGTAGAATTCTGTTGCTGTTTAAGCACATCCTAGTACCAATATGCCTAATCAACACTGGCTTCTTCCACAGAGAAATGTCTAACATTATATTTCACTTAGATGTTTAAGAATTTGTTTTGTTTTGTTTTGTTTTAAAAAGATGAACTGATAACCAAGAAACTATTATGGGGAAGGCCTTAACTGCCCCCTAGAAATGTTAGTGGCAACACAATTTTAATTAGTGGAAATGATGGATTGCTAGTTCTTCTTTTACATATCCTCTTTTCTCAATTATATTACGAAGTAAGTTCTCTTGAGGTCAGGGACCAGAGGTGCTAGCTAAAGGGCAATAATAGGCTCATACTCTAGAATGTCAAAATTTAAGTGATGCTCACAGTACTTGAAGAACCAAGCTTAATTTGTTAAAGAACAAAGCTTAACCAAGCTTAAACCAAGCTTTGATCCTAGTGATCAAAAATAATTATTTTCTTTCAAATGAGACCATCCATCTGGTCTTCTTAGAAGCTGTGCTCTTGGGAACTATTTTATGAACTTTTTTCAAGGCATATTTTGTGATTCTTTACTTCTCTTGACATCTCTGTAAGGGACTCCATCTTCTCATGTATCTATCACTTATCATAGCACTTTATACATAGGAAGTGCTCAATAAGCATCTTTTAATGTTGAAAGTAACATTTGACATAAAATGGAAGAATATTTTCTCTTTTAATCTTTTAACCAGGGAAGGATCTCTAAGGAGGGGAGAGACAAGGAAGATATTCCAAAAATGAATGGAAAGAACAAAAGTATCCATCCTTTCTCTCCCCACAAAAAAAAGGGGGGAGGGGAGTTATGATAAAAAAGACTGTACATTTAATTGGATTTCATTTTTAGCTATTATTCTACAATGCAATGATAAAGAAATTTGTTAGTGGAGAGATGTCTTAGTCCCCAAGTTCCCAAAAATCCACTGGATGAGGATACAGGGTATGGACCATTGTCAGAAAAGGGCATTTCCTATAGAGCTGGCCAGATGTTCTGGCTTCTTACTGAGAGACATGCTTTGCTAGAAAAACAAAGCAAATATCGATTAGTCCTTATGACTGAAGAGTTTGAAGAAGGACAATGATAGTCCCATGAGTCAAGAGTCTGTTGGAAAAAAGAGCAGTAGAAATAGTTCCATTTGCACTCTTTGGGGATTCTCTTACAGGACTTTATTTCCCCTAGACCTCCAATAAGGGATGGGAGAGAGGAAATTTCCCTATCAGACCCAAATCCTCCATACCCCAGAGAAAATGACATCTAAAATCACATGACAACAACAACAAAATGTTTGCAGATTCTATTGCTACTTCAGGGGCACAGAAGAGAAATGTTCCTTCCCTATAACCTTTAATGAAGTACAAGGGATATGGACCAGGGTCCCAAATTAGAGCAAAAACATAGTTATACATGTTACTTCAGCTGGAAGGAAAATTAAATTCTTCAACCAGAGGAAGATTCAGCTATTGAAATCTATAATCAAAAATAATTTCTTAGATTTACCAGTGAAGACATTTGAAAATGTCTTCTAGAGACTCAAAGAAAAATTATGATTAAAATTTAACCTGAACAATTCCCAGTACATAAAATAATAGTCAACAACTTGATACTGGTTAAAATAAAGATAGTTAGGTTGATCAGTGAAACATATTAGATTGATAACATATAGAAACAAAAAGCAAGGACCAAACTACTGGGTAACATTTTACTGACAAAAACAACTGAAAAAATGGAAAACATTCTGACAAGAATTAGGTTTGAACAAACATTTAACATTTTAAACAGAGATGAACTCCAAATGAATACATAACATATATAAACATACATATGATAAATAAATGAGAGAAACAAGGAAGAAGTTTCCTTTAGGATCTATGACTATCAGAATTCATGACATAACAAAGGGTAGAGAGGATGACAAGATACAGTAGACAATTTTGATTACATAAAATTGAAAAGATTTTGTAAATCAGCATAACAAAGATTAGAATATAAATAGTTAACTTGGGGTAGGGATATCTTTGCAGTAAGTTTATTCAAATTTGTAAGAATCAGAGCCATTTCCCAATTAATAAACTATCAAAGGATATGAAAATGCATTTTCTAAAATTCAAATATATTTTATTTTCCCAATTACATGTAATAATAATTTTCAACATGTTTTCCAAAATTTCAAGATCCAAATCACCTCCCTCTCTCTCTTCCTTCCTCCCACTCAGAGATGGCAATTTCATCTAGGCTATGCATGTATTATTAAGCAAAATATACTTCTATATTGGTCATTGTTGTAAGAGCACACTCATACAAAACCAAAACCTCAGAATAAGATAAAAAATACACTGATGTGAAAGACAGTATGCTTTGATACACATCCATCTAACTCCAACAGTTGTTTCTTTGGAAGTGGGTAGCATTCCTTATGATGATAAGTCCTTCAGAGTTGTCCCAGATCACTGCATTGCTAAGAATCACCAAGTTTTCACAGTTGATCATCGAACAATATTGCTGTTACTGTGTACAATGTTCTCCCACTTCTGCTTATTTTGCTTTGTATCAATTCATATAGCTGTTTCTAGCTTTTTCTTAAATCATCTTGCTTATCATTTCTTATAGCACAATAGTTTTCCATCACCAACATATACCAAAATTTGTCCAGCCATTCCTTAATTGATGAACATCCTCTCAATTTCCAAGTTATTGCCACCACAGAAAGAGCTGCTTTAAATGTTTTTGTCCAAGTAGGTCATTTCCCCTTTTTTATTATCTCTTCAGGATACAGACCTAGTAAATATATTACAGAATCAAAGGATATGCTCAATTTTATGGCCCTTTGGGCATAGTTCCAAACTCAATTCACAACTCCACCAACAATGATTTAGTGCCCCAATTTTGCCACATCCCCTCCAACATTTATCACTTTCATTTATTGTCATAACGGCTAATATGATAGGTATGAGGTGGTACCTTGGTGTTGTTTTAATTTGCATGTCTATAATCAAGAGTGGTTGAACATTTTTTGATATAATTATTGATAGCTTTGATTTCTTCACCTGAACATTGCTTTAAACAGGCATTTTTTAAGATAGTCAAACTATGAATGGTCATATGAAAAAAAAAAACTTTAAATCACTAACAATCATAGAAACAAAAAATAAAGCAACTTTGAAACCCTCTCTCATACTCATAAATTGACAAAACAAAGGTGACATAGAGGAAAATGGCAAATGTTAGTGGGGCAATGGGAAAATAAATACATTAATACATTGTTCATAGACCTGTGAATTGGTCTAACTATTCTGGACAGCAATTTTGAACTATGCCCAAAATTTCATTAAACTATATATACCCTTTGGCCCTTAATACCTCCAGTAGACCAATATTGCCAGAGAGAACAAAGAGAAGAATTCATGTGCAAAAATATTAGCAGTTCTTTTGTAGTACACAAAACTGGAAACTAAAGGGGTACCCATAAAGGAATGTTATTGTGATATATGACTTCAAAAAAAGAATAGATTCAGAGAAACCAGAGAAGATGTATGAAGTGAATCAGAATAAAGGAAGAAGGATCAAGAAAACATTTATAAAATTAACAATATTATAAAGACAAATAGCTTTGAAAGATTCAAGAACACTAATGATGATTTCAGAGGACTCAATGAAAAATGCTATATAATATCTGGCAGAAATGATGGGCTAAAAATGTAGGTTGGCATATATATGTATATATACATGTGTGTATATATATAGAAATATAATATATATGGTCATAGTTCCAATTTTTGTTTGGCCGTGCATATTTGTTACAAGGTTTTTCTTTTTCTTTTTTCCCCCCAGGGAGGGGTTGGGAAGGGGATCAGAGGGAGAACTATTTTTTTAAAGATACTTGAGAATTCTGATCAACACAATAGCCAACCAATTATCAACATCGATTAAGAAATATAGCACAACCATCCTGACAGAGACATGACAGACTCAAGATGCAGAATGAGATATGTATTTTTAGACATAGACAATGTAAGAACTAATTTTCTTAACTCTATATTTATCACAAAGCTTTGCCTTTTTTATTTTTCTTCTTACTTTTAAATTGAGGGGAAGGGTAAGAGAGGGGAAAATAAATGCTAATTAATTGAAAGTAAAATTTTTTTAAAAAGCAATAGGTATAAACCACTATGTCTTTCACAGTGACTAAAAATTTAATGGAAGCAGATGTTTGAAATATTATCTTCATTTAGATTGCTATCTAAATAAGGATGGGCCAAAAACTTGTGAACTTTCTAATTAAATTATAATAATTCAACAAATAGTTATAGGAAGCCTACTTTGTGCAGGACACTAGACTAGGTACTCAGGATATGGAGATATGAAACATATACCCTAATGTTATAGATCTTACAATCGAATTGAGGAAAGACAAATACACAAATAATTATGATAAAAGAAGAAAGAAAAGCACAGGAGGAGCCTAGGCAAAATGTTGTGGGAGATATGAGGAAAGATAAAACACTTTTACCCAATGAGGGCAGGGAACATTATATGGAGAAGTACATAGATTCTAACTTAGGTCTTAGAGCAAGGGAAAGATTTCAAAGATGGAAATGTGGCTCAGAGAAAGAGACTAAAGAGAATTCTGTGAGTAAAAGCACTGAGATAAAAGAGGAAAGGAAATGAATTAGAAACAGAGAGGAAGTAAAGTTTGACTATAATAGAGAATGTGAAAAGGAATAATTTGAGAAAATCAGAAAGAAAAGTTGGAGACATTAGATCAAGGGGAAAAGGTGAGGTGAATGGTAGTCTCAGGGGTATGGGCATCATTGAATAGGAGATTGGAAGCCCACTGAAAGTTGTTACTTAGAAGAACTGTATCACTGATATATCATAGAAATATAATTCAGGAAGATGTGTGAAGACAATACAATAGCCTTGTCAAAAACAGATGGAGGCTTGAATTAGAGTGCTTGGAGTACTCACTTTTGCCTCATAGAATCTCTCTTTTCCTTTAAGACAAAGTTCAAGTACTTCCTTCAACATGGACCCTATCCTGATTCCCCAACTAATAGTGCCTTCTCTTATTGCCTTGCTTTAATTCTGATTTATTCTTATTCTACATATATGTTTGTGTGTACATGTCTCCAACTATGGAATAACTCCTTGAGATTAGGATTTATCTCCTTTTTTATATTTGTGTCCTTAAAGCCAAGCATAGAGATTGCCACATATTAGGTGTTTAATAATGTTTTTGACTGATTGTTTTTGTAAAAAGGAGGGAATAGATATGAGAAATATTAAAGAAGAAGGATGGACAAGATTTGGCACATAACTGAATGTGCAGAGTAAAGGAGAGTGAAGAGTGAGAGATAGCCAAAATTCTCTTGCAAATTAAAAGATTCCGACCATACCTTCCCAAAGAATTGACATGATGCTCAAGGTCCTACTGCTTTTCTCTCCCCTACATGATCAGGGAAAAGATGGAAGAGAAAAAAAAAGAGACCCGGGAAGCAACTCTTTCCAAACCCACTGAATCCTTCTAAATAAAAGTTATGTCCACAATTGCCGAGGTGGAAAAAAAAAAAAAGAATGAGGACCTTTTCTTTCACACTTGCATTACCACCCACCTCTTCTTCCTTACATTCAGCCTTGGAGTAGGCATCATTGCCTGAGGCATCTTGAAAAGAACTAGATATATCCAGGACCCAACTCACCACTAAGAGTCTGCCATAAATCAATCAATATTTATTAGTTACTCATAGATAATGAAAAAATACTAGTTAATTTTTCCCCAGTTTGATATATAGTAACCTGTGGCATAGAAAAATTACATATCTTAAGTCACAGACCTTACATCATTGTGACAGACTAAAATGTAAAAATCTCTTTCTTTGTGTCCATTCACTTCTGGAGCCAGGATGTCCCCATAATCACTTTATGTTTCTGCCTCTTTGATAGTTTTATAGATGGAACTCTATAAAAAAAAAGTTTCAAAGGAAATAGCTTCCAGACACCTTGAAAAGACCATGTAACCTAAAACAGCATCTGTTTGAAGAGAAAACAAATAAAAACAAGATTGCAGTTTGAAAGTACATTGCTCTCTAAGATAATTTAATTAATAGTTTAAAAAATACTGTTTATTTACTTTGCCTTTTAAAAATACTTCTGGTTTTCTTTTGCAGAGACTTGTTTCTCTAGTGGTTGAATAAATCTGTCCAACATGTTCCTTGATATTTGTTACAGAGTTTATTGTTGGGAAGATATTTGTGGGAATCAATAAAATAGATCCTGGTCTACCTTGCATAAATTATATCAATTCATAAAGTTAACTTTTAACACAATGGTATTCATGCAGGCATATAAGAACTTTATGAGTTATGTCTAGGTGAAATTCTTAGGTGATGCTCCAACTTGTTTTAAAGGCATTCTCAGACGGGAAAGCATCTGACCCAAATAAGCAAGTTAGCTTGGGTCTACTCTCCTCATACTGGTCTGCTTTGCAAACTGTAACCAGGGATTTACTTCATTAAAATGATAACAAGCCCTCCTTATCCTGATATCATATTTGAAGACTAATCTTTTCACACACCTGGCCAATATCCAAAATGAAAGAAATAATTCTGGCTTAATTTTGTCTATAGGCTTCCAAACCTGTGTGTGTGTGTGTGCACATGTGTGAGCATGTGTGTGTTTCTGCGTATCATAGACTCATTTGGCAATCTGGTGAATTTTATCTTAGGATCCTTCTTAGAATGTTTCAAAATTAAAAATAAATACTTAGAATTACAAATGAAACCAATTATATTGAAAGTTATCAAAATACTTTTTATAAACAGGTTTACAGACTCTACCCTTTGTAATTCTACCATATTTAGATATACATAGAACCTATCATTTTAAAATCCCAGCATCTTACATAAGAGGTTTGTATAAATTAGAAATCTTGAACCTTTGGACTCTACCTCCCAGAATTCTTTTTCATTACCCAGCATCCTTTTCCCTTTATCCCCAAGTTGAGTGTTTACATTGTTTGTATGTTGTTGGCTGTAACTCTGCCTATAGTTCTCTCTTTTTGTGTGTATGAGGCTGGGTTAGCACGCTTCTTACTCTAGCTTTTTTACTTTAGTTATTATTAATGAACTTTATAAAATATAATACTTAGTTATTGTATATTAATTTTAATCTTAACAGATTCTATAGTATAGTAGAAAAAGAATCCAGAGTGAATGAATCCAAAAAGACATGAATTATGCTGTCATCTCTTATCAGAATATTTGTAAATGAGAGATAGCCATAAGCAATACAACATAATCAACTTAGTCTAAGACCAAAGTAAATATGGAAATGCTTGTAAGAACCATCTTAGAAAAGGGTTCTAGGTAGTAAAGTCAAACTTTGTCCAAAGTTTAGTGCTTAAGGCTCTATAATGCTAAAATTACATTAATTGAAAATTGAGTTATTTCCCCACTTTAATAATAAAATGCATGAATAGCCAAAAAATGTTATAAATAGTCAGCGAGACCAAGAGCTTTTTGTCAGGAGCTTCAGTAGAACTTTGGGCCCAGAGCTTTATCAAGCTCTCTGATCCTTCTCTCTCTTCCCTTGGGCAATACTCCACAATAAGTCACTACTCATTAATAATTCCTCTACTCATTTAGTTTCAGTGAATACATAAATCTACTGTTTACTTTAGAGGCTAAAACATGGGAAATATCAGTTTGGAGACATAATGCTTTGGGGGGTATCAACAGTATAGAAATTAAATCCTCTTAAAGTTGAGCTACTGAACCATTTATTCACAGTTGAAATAGAAAGAAAAGAAATGGATTGGTAAAATACAACAAGAATTAGTATTTGTGGTGTATAGGTATGTAACCACTTTTATAGAATGCCAGGTTCATTACCCACACCAGGGATTTATCAGGGAATCACATTTTATTTGCCACTCTCAAGCCAGTCCCAACACAATACAATTTTCAACACTATGTTATTAGAGAAATTATATAAGTTTCACTATTCTGCCAAAATACATTATTTATTTATAGGACAATGGAAAAGGGGGAGTAGAAGTATTTAGGAAAAGCAAGACCAGACACATGCATTCTATGTTTTTAGAATAAGATCTCTGTTCCTGGCAAATTAACTTACATATTTTTAAAACCAATAATTTTCTCTAGAAAAATGAGTAAGAATTTCTGAGTTTCTATTCAATAGCAAGAGTCACGTTTTTCAGGTTGGTGGCTTTCAAAATGACATGTTCAACAAGATCTAACATAGCAAAATCTCCTCTAACTTCCCTGAGGTAATTATGGTACCTAAGCAAGTCAGGAGGAAAAAAAAGTATTTTAAAGTTTCAAACCTCCCATCCCCAAATGATTTCAGAGCTTCCCACAGAGAATTCCTCCACACCAGTAAAGTTTAATTGGTATCTTAGAATTCTTAAGAAGCCATACCTCTGTCTCCATTCCTGGCTGCCCCTTCCTTCCGAAACAGTAACCTTGCTGTCGTTTCTAAGCAACAGTGACGTCTTGATTTCAATGGTGATAAGATCTTTGGTACATTCAACAAGTGTACAAGCAGTCTTGTCATTACAATGAAGCTCTTTGGCCTAAGGATTCTCTGTGAAACAGAGGACTTCTCCCAAAATAGCTTTGCTTATATCTGCTCAGGGATTCTGGCATAAACTCTTTTATTTTAGAGAAGGGAGAAAGGCTTATGCAAAGATTTCTTTTCCCGATAAATATTCATGTTAACTTCTTAGAGAAATATCATTTTGCAGAGGGGGATAAAGGAGAAATGCCCATGCTGTTAATGAATGTACCAGTCAAGCAAGAAAAATCCTTTAAAACTCCACTTTTCTGGCTTTATGTTAATCATTGGTATAGCCACATCTGAGGTAGTAATCTTATTTGAAAGAAAAGTCAACAAACATTTATTAACCTGGTTATTATTATTTGAAAATGATAATTCACATTCATATAGGACATGATGGTTTAAAAAGCAATTTGTAATAATATGTGTTAAGGATGGGAAAACTTTTCTCAGATCTATTACACTAAAAGTAGAAGATGATAGGGGAAATGGGATCAAATAACAGGTGATTGACTGGTAAGACAACCAGGCTTACATGCCTCAGCTGACTTTTGTCAGTTGGGAAAGACTTACAGGGAAATTGCTAAATAAACTCAAGCATGCTGTCATACCTGAAAGTATTCTCCAGCACCCCTGTATAGGTGGGTGGTGAGTGCATGGCCATATTGCTGTGCATTTTTCTTTCCAGTCTCCTTATGGTTTACAACTAGCACTTTGGAGCTTGCTAAAGGGCTTAGCAACCACTATCTCTTCTCAATTTACTTTTTAACCCAAGGTCAGCCATAAAGAAGACATATATAGATTATAAATAATCTTTTGGGATTCAAAGTATGAGAGGAACACAGTCCAGTCACTGGTAAATGAACATCATTAACTAAGACTCCCCTACAGTCAAAATTAGTTGGAAGTGTTAAAGTGATCTCTGCATCTCAGGAAACAATAGCCTGCTTAGAAACAATTGATAGAGCTCCCTGGAAGGCTTATATGTCTGGTTTGACTATATCCGTGAACCTCTGAAACAAGATACACATCCTTCTTTCCCACATGATTCTTAAAGGTGATTTATTGTGTTGTCTCTCATCACTTTCTGTAACTGTGGACCTGGGAACCACATGTTCTCCTACTAATTATATACCTTTTCTCCCTCTAGTTACATATCTTTTCCTTGCTATGACTGTGTAATTAGCCATTAAAATTGGTCATGAAAATCCTAAGCAAATCATATGTTCACAGGCTCAAACTTTTAGACTTGTAAGAAACCTTATAGGCTATCTAGTCCAACCCCTCATTTTTCAGATGAGGGAACCAAGTCCCATAGATATTAGATAGCTTAGCCAAGCAGAAATTTTAATCCAAGTATTGAACCCCAAATCCAGGGATCCTTTCACCACACCACCTCATGGTGGCAGGTCCCACTTAGCCCCCAGCTAAGTTTTATGTTCAAATTTTATTCAAGGAACCATTTTGAACCATGCAGTGCACACTACTTATCTAGTTGATACATTTCGCTTTATTTTCTTTCCTTCTTTTTCAACTCTCTCTTCACGTCCTCATCATGAAGAGTCCTTGCAACCCTGAATTGGGCAGCCAATGAGCATATGCTGCTCATATACCTTCCATTAAAACATCTCGTTCTTCCACTCTCTCATGTGCCCATTGTCCTGTCCCAACATATGGATTTTCACATTACCAAATAGAAAAATAAATAGCTTCATCAATGTTCCTTACCTTGTAACAGTTTGGCAGAGAAAGGCTGACTCTTCAGCGATCTAGAGTTAAATGAATAATGTTTCTGTAAATATTTATAGACAAAGAAAGAATCAAATCAAATGCAAAACTTAAGGGCTTGACTTCAATATAACATAAATACCGTTGTGATTTTCTTTTGACAAATCTAGTTTGGCAAAGACCAACAAGGAATTCTGTTTTCCCTTTACTAATTGCCATATTTCCAAAACAAAAGGAAAATTAAAGTTTTTGTCTCCTTAATTAATAACTCAGAGGCACAATGGAAACCATACTAGATCTGGAATCAGAGGTCTAGATTCAAATCCTAGTTCTGCCTCTGACTACCTGACTACTCTGATTACTATTGTCCAAGTCAATTCACCTCTAGAGGCCTCACTTTCCTCATGTATAAGATGAAGGGATTGGACTACGTTTAGGGTTTAGCAAATTGCAGATAGCCAAATGTGTTCCTGTGGCCTATTTTTAGATGACTAAGCAGCTAATTATATATATATATGTGTGTGTGTGTGTGTGTGTGTGTGTGTGTAGTTATATATAGTTATGTGTGTTAAAAAGATGAGAAAAGCATTTCAACAAAAATAGGTTAATGCATAAATAAAAATAGATTTTTTAAAATCACAATAAGTATGAATTAAATATTGACATAAAAATAGCACAATTTCCTATTTGACTGGAGGGTGGGGAGAATTGTATAATATCTTGGATCCAGGAAGCAGCGACTTTAAATGTAATATCTACTAGCTTTTACTAGTCAGACTATGTAAAGGGTGAATGAACTTGTTGCTTCTCTCACTGTTGGCCAATACATTGAGAAGAGTTTGTTTTCCCAGGAAAGACATAAACTCTGATCAGTCATATGTGCAGCTTCCCAAGGGATAGACCCTTGAAGACAAAGGGTCTTTCTTTATAGTACTTTGGTGGACCTAAAATAGTTTGATTTTTTAATTTTATATTTTTCCATATTATGTATAGATACAATTTTAATAATCATTTTCTGATGTTTTGTGATCCATGTTCTCTCCCTCCTTTTCCCCACTCCATAATTCCCAGGATGTCAGGTAATACCATATAGATTATACATGTGCTATCATGTAATAGGCATTTCCATGTTCATCATGTTATAAAAAGAAGACACATAATGCTTAAACTATAGAAAAAATTCATGAAGGAAATATAATGAAGAATGGTATGCTTCAATTTGCATTCAGACTCCATCAATTCCTTTTATGCTGGTAAATAGCCTTTTTTGTCATGAGTGCCTTGAAATATTCTGATATTTTTTAAATGACATGAAAAGAAGAGGGATGGGAAAGACAGGAAGAGTGAAACAACTGCCCTCTTAAAAGTAAAGGGAGTGGGGCAACTGGGTAGCTCAGTGGATTGAGAGCCAGGCCTAGAGACGGGAGGTCCTAGGTTCAAATCCAGCCTCAGACACTTCCCAGCTGTGTGACCCTGGGCAAGTCACTTGACCCCCATTGTCTACCCTTACCACTCTTCCACCTATAAGTCAATACACAGAAGTTAAGGGTTTAAAATAAAAAAAAGTAAAGGGAGAAAATATATCTCACTCCTACTCAAAATATATGTTTTGTCGCTCTAGACAGGACACCCATAAATAATCTTCTTTACTTAAAAAATAATCAAGCTAATGCTTTAACATTAACAGCTACGTTTGGAAGTTTAGCCAATGAGGAACAGCAAGACTAAGTGGATAATACACTTAACATTATGGTCAGCATTGGAAACCAGGACTTTTGCGGTATGAACCAATACTTTTCCTGAAGGAGTAATTGAGTTTATGAGGTATCATAACCACTACTTACTGGTCCATAAACATCCTTTCAATGGTAAGCAGCTAGACTAAAATGCAAGCCTCATGTGTATTCATTTAGGGTAATATGAGAGAAAGAGTAGACCTGATTCCAAATCTAGCATTCTTTCTGCTATGTTTATAAATTATTATTAATGAAGAAGATATAAACTCCAGTTTTCCTTTTGTGTGAATTATTAATTACTTAATAATTGACTATTAACAATTAATTAATAATTGTGATCATTTGTAGAGGGAGTAGAGTTCCATGTCTATCTTTCCTAAACTATAGTTAAGTAAATTTAGAAAATTTTAGAGTTTCCTTTAGAAGAAAATCATTCTAATATTTGTATTATGCTGAAGTTATGTCAAATACAAACTTTCGAAGTTTTACATTTAACTAACAATTCCTTGTTTCTCCACTGGATTTGGAGTAAGAGAACCTGAGTTTAAATCCTACCTCTGTTACTTAATATTTGTATTATCCTGGGTAAATCATCTAAACTGTTTAGCCCTGAGTTCCTTCATTAGCAAAATGAAGGGGTTGAACTAAATGTCCTCTAAGGTCCCTTCTAGCTATAAATTTTTGAACCTATGAGAATGGCTCTCTAAATGTTATTATTTGCAATAGGTTTTCTCCAGAATATTTAAATTTACATTTGAAAGCCAAGAGATTAATATTTCACATTCCTAGTTATTTACACTGGCAAGAGTTCCACATGATGAAATTAGGTTTGAGGATGGCCAATGAGGACATCAGGATCTAGTTACATTTTCTAAAAAAGTTAAAATATAGTTTTTATACTTCCTCATCTCTTTACTCCACCCAGAAATTAAGCATTCTCATGGAGCCTTCTGTCTGCTCAAATTCCCCAAAGAGGCACTCCAACTGGACTCCTGTAATGGAAGTGATACATGTTCAAAATTTTTCCTTTTGATCTCTCACTTCTTAAAAAAGATTTTCCCCCTCATTTAACTTTTAGAGGATAAAAGCAATCTGTGTAAACCAGATAATAAAATAAAACTAACTAATTGATAAGGGTACTTGCATTTTGATATAAAATAATTTCCTACCTGGACAAATCACTTATTAGTGGCAAATAGTGTAATAAAATTTAATAGGAATTTCAAATATTGAGAGAAAGAAAAGGTAAATATTTCTCAGATTCTTAGCATCCTTTAAATGATAAAATACAATACCAACTATATTTTGGTAGGACTTTTGTTCCTCCAGCTACATCTGAACATTTTTTTAAAAATTGCCAAGCACTGCATATTTGGTGTTGCAATATAAAAAATGATATATTTAGTATCGTGATTTTTTATCGTGTTTAAATTTTTTTATATTGAAAGGGAAAAAAAATCTGAAGACCAGACTCTCTCAATTGGTTTTTAGGCCACAAACAAATGCCTACTAAAATTTCATTAAAGTATAGGGTTTTTTTTTTCTTCTGAGTATGATGTCCCCAAAAGGAAAGCCTTTATAATTTAAGCATTTCAGTTTTAAAATGCTGTTGACAAGATGACAGCAGTTATCAGCATCTATGAAACTGACACATTTAGCTATACACAAACATATCTACAAATCATCATTCATTATAGTTAGTCATCGGATGTGTTCTGATGGCCCCAGAGGGCAAAACTAGGGCCAATGGTTGGAAGGTATAAGAAGAAATTTCCACTCAACATAAGGGGAAAAAACTCTTTATAATTATTGCTGACTGAAAATTAAATAGTCTGCCTAGGGATATAGTAATCTCTTAATCATTAAAAGTTTTAAAGTAGAAGATGGATGATGGGTAGTCGAGTATCCTGTAGATGGGATTTATGATTTGTGTTGGATTAGTCTTCTAGTCTTCTGAAGTCTCTCAACTCTTGAACCCTAGGATTACTCAAAGGCAAATTTGTTTTGGAAAACCATATTCAAATGATTAATTAATGTGAAATAATTTCTACAGGGCCATCTTTTCTGGTCATATGATAGGATGATAGATTTAAAGCTGAAAAGAACCTTAGAGATCATCTAGTCCAATCTCCTCACTTTACATATGAGAATCAAAGCATTTTAATCAAGGTCACATAGTAATGAGAAGAGTTAGAACTTGAACTCAGACCTTCTAATACTATATCCATAATTATTTCCTCTACGATATGCAAAATGTCCTTAATGTTTTTGTATTAATTCTTTCTTATAAGTCTTCATTTGGTAAAATGCTGAAGTCTTATGGCCATGGAAAATTTTTCATAGCCTTAGAGGTCATGTAAATTTTGATTTTTTTGTGATAAGCTGGGGAACAGGTTGTGGTCCTTTAAAGTGCTATGTAATTTCTCAAACATGATCCGGCTTAATCTACTTTATCTCCTCAGTTCTGAACTTAGTTTATTACCTAGCTATGATGTTATATGAATTAATATGCTAACTCAGTGAGCTGTCCATCCGATTGCATTTGGAGAGGATATGATCTTTATCCCCTTGGATTTTCCCTATGAATCATTAATATTATGATTAGTTATGGATCTCATTGAAGACATTGGAGTTTGATTCCATCTGTACAGTGTTATTCACAAAAAGCTATATTTAGAGAATCTTACCATTTCCTTATGGACTTACACAAGATATTCCCCATGATAACAGAGGACACCTTAGGTGATACTATGTCTCTCAGGGAAATATCGTATTTGATTCTTAGAATCAGAGGAGAGGGGAAGAGTTCTTTCTGGTTACATGTCTTAAGAAATCCTATGTGAAAATAGTGAATTTCTAAGGATTCATTTTGCCTCTATTAAGTCAAATGTGTGTCTTGAGGGAGAAGCGAAACCATCAAGGAATAAACAGCAAGATCTTGTATTGGCTATATCCCTCAGTCACCTGCAAAATTGAATTAATATGATTTGCTAATGAATCATTTGTGAAAGGTCCAGGTTCCTCTTTTCATATTTTCCTCAAAGAACTCGATGATATATGCATAGACTATGGCACATAAAGAACTTATATAGAGATTGGAAAGTAATTATGTGAGCTGGTCACTATTATCATTTTCTTTGTTACTTTTTAGAGGTAATAGCAGGTTGTCCAGTCTTAACCAATCAATTAGTTTATTAGCCCCTTTAGAATTGGCCATTAGTAAATAATAAATTATTATTCGTCTCAATCAATCTGAAAATTTTTGACCAAGTAGGTCTACTGGGGAAAAGTTTCGATAGAAAGATTAAAATGATAGAATATAAGATATACTTTAGGGCTAATTTCTAGAAAATACCATATGGTTAAACTATTTTAAATAGATTCATTCATTATTCAACCAGTCTTCTGTGCATCTAGGTTAAGTGGTTATTACAATTGAATTTTTAAAAGGTTATCTCATGGGGGAAAAAAACCCCATAAGTGAAAATAAAGCTGCTTCATGGAGTCAGATGATAACTCAGTGGCTCACTTATTTTGAAGTTGAACAATGTCAGGAATGGGGTTTTCATTAATCATTTACCTGAAAGTTTTCTAAAACATAAGCATGTATAAAAAGTGAGGGGGGAGGAGCAAAGGGTTGTATAAGTACATTACTCACAGAAGACAGAAATAAAGAAGTGTTAGTGGCAGAAGGCTGAAAGAACTTCTGAAGGAAAAAAAAACACAAATATTCATCCTTTGGAATATTGACATTTACTATTTAGGTGTTAATTTATTTATTAATTAATGTACTCAATAAGCCTTTATTGGATGCCCACTAAGTGCATGCATTGTCCTAGTGGAAGATGTAGATTCAATTAATCAATCAATTAACACTTACTAATCACCTACTATGTGCCAGACACTGTTCCCAGGGCTTCATTGGAGAAGACGGATGACCTAAAAGGAGCAAAGATCCCTTCTCTATTCTCTAAGATCTCAAATGGCAAGAGAGATATGATGCACATACAAGAAGCAACTAAAGAGCAATCAGGAAACAATTTAACGTTTAGATCAAAAGACTGTTATCTGACTAGTTTGGGAACTTCTTCCACAAATGCAGTCTGCAATCTGTCTAACCAGGTATCTAAATACATCTTAGGAAGTTATGGATAGCAATCAGTTAAGAATTAGAAGTAGCTTTTGAAACTAGTTTTTTATGAAATCCAAACCCACTCCCCTATCCAACATACTCTGATATATTTTCAATAGAAAGAATACTATAAAAATACCTTGAGTTAAATCTCTAATGCACTGGGTTATGCTAATACACTGGCATATTCCTAGAGAATATAGTAAAAAATTACACAAATGAATGACTTGAAATCTATATTGATAGAAAAAAGCCCATATTAATAAGATCACAATTCCACTAAAATTCTGAAGTTTAATCATAAATGCTAATAGGGACTGGTGGGCTTAATCAGTGATAGTCTCTAGGGGGAGGTTGGTAAGACCAGCAAGCAGTGGTGTACTGGAACTGTCTAACAGCTTCTTCCTGAGAGCTGATTGTTCATTTTTCAGTGTGAGTATTTAAGCCTAAGAAATAAGCAAATCCTGCAAATAAGAGCTTAACTTATTGTTTTGTTAATTATATGGATTTAAGAAGCACAGGAAGAAAATATTAATAATACAGATCAAACTTAAAAGTGTATCATAAATATATTTTCCCAAAGCCAGTCATTAAAGATTTATCAGCATACTCCTACCAGCAAAAAAAGAGAAAAAACAGGTAAGAGATTACTATTTTAATGGAATTATTCAAAAGTAAAACTGAAACTCAACATGGAGAATAGTTTATGTTTTCTATTTTGGCTTTACACAAATGTATTACAAGAAGATTTTCCTAGAGTTAGTGATAACAGTGGGATGTAGGAGAGACATGGGGATAGGGTTTTTTTTTAATTTTCTAATTTTATATCTGCAATAGACTTTTAACATCTAGGAATCAGAAAGCCTCAGAGATGGAAGGAATCTCAGGGTTTATGTAATTCAACCTGTATCTAAACAGGCACCACTTCTATGAATTTCCTGAGAAGGGATCATCAATGCTTTCACTTGGAGGAATTCACTAGCACCCAAGGTAATCCATTTCTTCTGAGCTTAAATCTTCATCTTTGCAATTTCTACACATTTCTCTAAGTGCTGCCTTTTAAGGTCAAGCTGAAAAATTATAATCCCTCTATCCCAGATGAAGAAAGTTCCACATTCATCTGGCTGCATACATTACAAATTCATGTTATCCGACTTCCAATGGGTCCTCTCTGTAGGAAAGTAATTCTTTTATTCCTCTCTAATTGATTTTCTATCTCATTCCCCACAGAAACTATTATAAACCTTCTCTTCTCTTCAAGTACCTTACATTTCTCCCTCTCATCCTACTTAAGGTTCTACCTTTTTAAGAATAATAAAAGAGAAAGAGGAAGAGGAGGAAAAGGAGGAAGAAGAGAACAAGAACAACAAGAAGAAAGAACAAGAAGAAGTTATCTAATGTGAACTTCCTCTTCTCCCATTCTCTTTATCTCAAAACCCCTTCATATCATCATCTTCTTTCTCTCCTCCTCTCTCCCAGTCTATGAAAAAAAATGAGTTATCTCATTATCTTGACAAGGGCAACTCCTCTACATGTGCTCTTGATCCCATTCCCCCTCATCTTCTCCAGCACATTGCAGGTAGATGTAAAGTGGACAGGTTCCTGGACCTAGAGTCAGGAAGACCAGAATTCAGACCCAACCTTACACTTGTGCTAGCTGTTTGATCCTGAGAAAGTTATTGTCTGCCTCACTCCACTCACATCAACCTAGTACTCACTAGACTGGTAATTTAGGACCACACTAAACATATGGTACATCTTGACCTGGATAAAGTGTTTGACAAAATTACTCATGATAGTCTTGTGAATGCCATAGGAAAATGAAAGATAGAGATTGATAGGAAAAACAGTGTTTCCATCTATAATTCCAGAGTGGAGGCCTTTATTTCCAAGTGATTTATGCAACAGCTACCAGATCATTAGAAGCATTAATTGAGAAAGTGCTGGAGGATGAATGTTACTGTGATTTTTCTCCCAAATCCCTTACGTTTTAGAAAGAACACTGGGGACAAATCAAGACACTCAAGCCCTAGCCCTGACTTTTGGTAGTAATGAGGCATAGTACTTTGGGCAAATCAACCAAAGGTTTGATATTAAGAAGTTACAAAGAAACACAACAGTTACCCTAATTATATCTGTAAAAAATGTCATTTTTTGTTATTTTAGATTAATTTTCTTTTCCTTCATTCTTTTCTCTTTAATCTTATTCACAAGATTGTATGTAATAAATGCCTACTTTATCCTATGAAATGTATTAGCAAGCAGGAATATAAAAACAAAACTTTCACTACATTCAGAGAATTTTATAGTGGGGTCTTAAAAATCATTAAATCTATGCTCCTACTTAAATCAACAATTTATCCTATAAACTCCCTGGCAAATTATTTTCTAATTTCTCTATTCATACAAAAAGTTAACCTAAATGCCTCAATAGATTGAATGCTAGGCATGGAGTTAAGAAGTTCTGAGTTCAAGTTTGACCTTGGGCGTTACTCATGTGATCTATGGACAATAGGCATTATCTGTCTTCCCAACTGTAAAGAAGGGCTAATGATAGCACCTAACTTCCAAAGTTGTTGGTAGGGTCAAATGAGATAATATTTATAAGGCAAAAAATACACTTAGCATAGTACTGGGAAGAGAGCAGGCAGTTAACAAATGCTTGTTCCCTTCAGAACTTCTAGTGACACTCCTTACTTTATGTAGTGGACAGAATTCTGGATTTAGTTAGAAGTCCTGGCAACAGATCCTGTCTACACTATGTCCAGGTTGTGTATGACCTTGGGCAAATCCCTTGGCCATGCTTGTTTCAGTTTCTTTATTTGTAAAATAAAGATAATGCCTGTCCAGTGTTCCTTTTGGAACTGTGACAAGCAAATGCAATAAAATGTAAATGCTTTGTAAACTGTAAAACCCTGTATCAATGTCAGCTTTTATTATTGCCCATTCTGTTATCAAATATCTCTCATTACTGGAAGATTCTTTTCTATAGTAAGTCAAATAATTTCTGTTGCTCTTTGCTTTATACTCTAAAACTACCAAGAATAAGTCTCCTCTGCCTTCCATATGCTATACCTTACAGTTGTAGAAGACAGTATTATATCCCTCTAAGCCTTCCGTTTTCCAGTCACCCACATTCACAACTCTTTATCCTCATTCATCTCACATATCCAGTCTATTGCCAAATTTTACTGTTTCTGCCTTCGCAATGCATCTCGTATAGTCCCATTTCCCCCTACTCAATATAATCACTAACCTAGTTCAGGCCCTTATCATCTATTGCCTGCCCCATTTCAATAGCCTTCCCATTGATTTCCTTGACTAAAATCTCTCACCACTCCAAACCATCTTCCAATCAGCTGCCAAAGTACTGTTTTGCCACTGTTGCCTCTATTCAATAAACTTTAGTAGCTTTCCATTACCTTTAGGGTCATATGTAAAGTCCTCTGTTTGACATTTAAAGCTTTTCATAGACTGACCCCTTCCTCTCTTTCCAATCTTGGTATTTTAGTCCCCTCAACAATCCTGACTGTCTTGAGGTTCCTCATATCCAGTCCTCCATCTCCTCTGAGGCTTGCACAGGTTGTTCCCATGCATGGAATGCTCTGCAGTACTTGACTCCTCCTCTTGATTTTCCTTGCCTTTTTAAAAACAATTGAAATGCATACCCAAAGGGGAAACAAACTACCCATACCCTTTGCCCCATTGATGCCACTGCCTCTTATCCCAAAGAGATAAAAAATGAAGGGAAAAGACCTACAACTGGGAAAGAGCTGAACAAGTTGTGGTATATGATTATAATGGAATACTATTGTGCTCTAAGAAATGACAAACAGGATGATCAAGTAAACCTGGAAAGATTTATATGAAGTGATGCAAAGTGATGTGAACAGAACCAGGAAAATGTTGTACTCAATAAGAGCAATAATTTATGATGATCAGCTGGAAATGACTTCATTATTATCATCAATTCAAGGATCCAAGACAATACCAAGGGACTCATGATGAATTATCCACCACCATAGAAGGAATTGATGGAGTCTGGATGCATTTTGAAGCATACCTTTTAGCACTTTATTTCTTTCATGAGTTTTTTTCTTGTATAAACCATATGTCTTTTTTTCACAACATGACAAACATGAAATGTGTAAACTGTATCATATTACCCATTGTCTTGGATAATAGGAGGAAAGAAAGGGGAGAAGAAATCATGTGTAGCAAAATTTCAAGAAAAGATTCTCTTCAATCTACAGATAATTGGGGGGGAATATAATTTTAAAAAGTAGCAAAAAAATACATCTCAAATACCAGGAGATTTTTCTTAGTTCCCCCAGTTTCTAGCACCTTCCCATCAGAGTTTACCTTCCATTTAACCCGTATAATAGAATCAATCGATATACATTTAAGTGCCTACTGCGTGCCAAGCATTGTGCTGAGCACTAGAGGTACCAAAAGAGACAAAAAGCAGTAGCTGTCCTAAAGGAGTTTACAGTCTATTAAGGAAGACAACATGCAAATCATACATGCAAAGCAAGCTCTGTACAGTATGAATGTGTGTTGTTCAGTCATGTTGCTCTCTTTGTGACCCCATTTGGAGTTTTCTTGGCAAAGATACTGGAGTGGCATCATTTCCTTCTCCAGCTCATTTAACAGATGAAGAAACTGAGGCAAATGGGGTTAAATGGCTTGTTCAGGACCACTCAGTCAGTAAATATCTAAAGACAGATTTAAACTCAGATCTTCCTGTCTCCAGGCCTGGCACTCTATTCACTCTGCCTTCGAGCTGCCTCACAGTATAAACAGGAAATAAATAATTAACTGAAAGAAGGCACTAGAATGAAGAGGGGCTGGGAAAGGTTTCTAGTAAAAGATGAGATTTTAGTTGCAACTTAAAGGAAGTCCCAAGGACTGATAGGTAGCTCAAGGGATTAGAGAGCCAGGCCTAAAGATCAGAGGTACTGGGGGGCAGTGAGATGGCTCAGTGGATTGAAATCCAGGCCTAGAGACAGAAGGACCTAGATTGATATCTAGCCTCAGATATTTCCTAGCTGTGTGACCCTGAGCAAGACACTTAACTTCCATTGCCTACCCCTTACTGCTCTTCTGCCTTGGAACCAATACATAGTATTAATTCTAAAGTGTAAGGTAAGAGCTTAAAAATTTTTTAAAAATAAAAGAGCAGAGTTACTGGCTTCAAATCTGGACTCAGAAACCTAACAGCTATGCAACTATGAGCAAGGCATTTAACTGCAGTTACCTACTCACTCTTCTGCCTTATAATACTTTACTAAGATACCTTATGTGTATATAATCCATGCTAAGACATAAGGTAAGGCTTTAAAAAAAAGTTGGGAGGGGTTTCCAACAAGAATGTAAGCTTCTCAAGGGCAAGAACAGTTTTTGCTTTTCTTTCTATCCTCAGTACTTTAGTATAATACTCAGCATATAAGTACTTAATGAATTCTTATCGATTTGAGGAAGCCTCCAAAAGGTATCTGATCTCATCAATGTAGATATTTCTTCCAGTGATAAAACTGAAACTCTTTCATGCCCACATATTCTGTCTAATCCTAAAAGAAATCCTCCCCACAAATACAACATACATTTTTTTTTCATTTGTAAAACCCCCTCCCTTCCATCTTAGAATCAATATTGTGTATTGATTCCAAGGCAAAAGAGTGGTAAGGGCTAGGCAATGGGGGTCAAGTGACTTGCCCAGGGTCACACAGCTAGGAAGTGTCTGAGGCCAGATTTGAACCTAGGACCTCCCATCTCGAGGCCTGGTTCTCAATCCACTGAACCACCGAGCTGCCCCTAATGTCAGCTCTTTTAAAAATGCAGGTCACCTCAGGGACACAGTGGTTAGAGAACCAGGCGTGGAGGTGAGATGTCCTGGGTTCAAATGTGGCCTCAGATACTTCCTGGGTATGTTATCCTGGGCAAAGTTACTTAACTTCAATAGCCTAGCCATTATTGCTCTTCTGCCTTGGAATCAATACTTAGTAAGGGTTTTTAAAAAGGAATTGGGAAATATTTAACAAAATAAAAATGCAATGAAATATAGATAATACCGCTTTTAAAACTAAGTCAAGAAGTGAACCACAAGAATCCTTGTATATGAATTAGTGAATCCTATTTCTATTGAAGCTTTTCACCATGATGAATTATACCTAGTACTGAATCCTTGATGCAATAAATTGGGGGAAGGGGGTGTTATATTCCTCTTTCAGGTCAGCATGGATAATTTACAGCATTTGTACTTAAAGGTGACTTGTTAGTACCCAAGTTTTAATAGCTACAGATCTTATGTCCACTTGGCTACCAAAGTGATTGTCCCAAAGAAGGTATAGTCAGATCTGAACATGCCATCTCCCTACCAAAAAAAATTCTAGCAGCTCCCTTTTTCTTTCTGTATCAAATATAAAGTCTTCTGTTTGATTTTTCAAATCCTACCCAACCTTATCCCATCCTACCATTATAAGTCTTCTTATCCTTTACTCCCTTCCATGTATTCTATGATCCAGCAAACAAGATCACTCACAATAAGTATTTAATAGATAATTACTAAATGAACAAACATCACTTTTTCTAGGCAAAAGCAAAAGATGATAGAAACTGACTAAACCAAAGGATCTCTACTTGCTATAAAAATACTTTTAGGCAAAATGAGTGGAAAGCAAAGGCATGTGAGTTTTATAGACTTGAAAGAGGAACTAGAATGGTAGGAAATGACATCACAGTCTAGGAAATAGAAAAGAAGTAAGAAAAACTTCCAAAGAGTGGGACATCCATTGAAATGAACTTTTCTTTGAAGAAATCCAAAAGAGGTCACATGGAACATTACTCTTTTTCTGATTTCTCTTTCTTCCCTTTCTAATCTTGACCCTATAGGCAAATAGGGTCCACACTTTTTCACTCTTACTTGTTTATGTCTTACCAAACTCCAATCCAGATTACTCCCAAAATCCACCTCCTCTATTATCTGTCAAATGTTGATAAAAAGACTGGAGGAAGTCATGCAACTGTGCTGACTAGGTGCTCTACAAATTTATGTTATCTAATCTCACCTTTGCCCTTACTGCAGTGAGGCAATCCTTATCCCCCTGCCTAATTTTTTGCTCTATTGCACTCTCCATAGCAGCTATTCTAAACTTTCTCTTCTCTTCTTGTCATCCACCCCTTACAGTTTTATCTCCCACTACTCTCATAAAACCAACTCTCAGGCAAATTGGAGATGCTCATAACATAATACCCTGGCATTTTTATGTCTTACCTCCCTTTGCTCCCTTACTCAACTCCCTTTGCGCCATTCTTTTTTAAAATTTAATTTAATTTAATTTTTTTGCATTTTAAATTTTATTTTTTTGGAAAAATTTTCCATTGTTACATGATTCATGTTCTTACTTTCCCCTTCACCTCCCCAACAACCCCCCCCCACGAAAGCCAACATGCATTTCCACTGGTTTTAACATGTGTCATCAATTAAGACCTATTTCCATATTATTCATAGTTGCATTGGTGTGGTCGTTTTGAGCCTACATCCCCAAACATGTCCGCATTAACCCATGTGTTCAAGCAGTTGTTTTTCTTCTGTGTTTCCACTCCTGCAGTTCTTCCTCTGAATGTGGGTAGGGTTCTTTTCCATAAATCCCTCAGAATTGTCCTGGGTCATTGCATTGCTGCTAGTGCAGAAGTCCATTACATTCTATTTTACCACAGTGTATCAGTCTCTGTGTACAATGTTCTCCTGGCTCTGCTCCTTTCACTCTGCCTAAATTCCTGGAGGTCATTCCAGTTCACATGGAATTCCTCCAGTTTATTATTCCTTTGCTTTGCTCCATTCTTAAAACTCTTCAAAGCCCTACTAAAATGCCACCACTTTCATGAAGACTTCCAAGTCTTCCCAAGCCCAAATCTCTCCTTCCTCTGAACTCCAGCCCTGTTTCCAACCCAGTCTGACATCAGTGCTGTCCCTACCAACTCCAACTCCCAACTCTCAACTAACTGCAACCAATGGGAAATGGCACATATGAGAAGGTCAAACCAACTCAATCATCATTTCCTTTTAGGCCTTAATAGAGACATTAAAAGGACCTGAGCCTAAGAGTTCTAAGAGGAATGATAGTATTTCCTATCCCTGACATTCACACACAACCCTGGCCCTGTTTCTATTTTGGTCCTTCCCCCCCCACTGAAGGAACCAACCCTTATGAAGAAGAGTTACACTAGCTAACACTAATGAGGAAAGCTTTGAACATCTTCTCTTCTGCTGAACTTTCTGTGGACCTCTTGGACTTTTTCAAAGATAATCTAATAATAAACAATGGACCATTAGACTGTAAGCTCTTTGGGGGGCTTTTTGTATCCCCAGCAGTTAGCACAGTACCTGATACGTTGTAGGTAGTTTAAAAGTTTCAATTTATTGATTGATGTGACCCTTTCTATCATGGCCAACAGGTTACCTATGTATACCAGAGTTTTTTCCCTGCTTGAACATTTCTTTTTTCATTGTGTGATTGAATTGGAGACTCCAATATTATGCATTTTGAAAGGCCAAGAGAGCAGCATTCTACCATCCATTCCATTATCTTTTTTTTTTTCAGCCAAACCAGTAAAGATGTACTAAGGAACAAAAAGTGACCTGCAGGAACCAAGTTCAACAGTAACTGAGAACAAGACTTATCCATAAATCATATCTGGACATGAACTTTGAGAGATAGATGCTATATAGAAGCTCTTCTGAGTCTGAGTTTACTCTACCAGGTGGTATAGTGGAGAGGGTACCTCTGAGTTGTTTAGGGAAAATGCATATTTTTGCTATTTCTATTTCTCTAAAGTAATGACCCCCTTTATCAAAACTATATAGAGCAGATAGATGGAACAGTGGATAGAGTGATTGGCCCAGAGTTAGAAAAATCTGAGTTCAAATACAGCCTTGGACCCTTACTATACGGGTGACCTTGGGAAAGTCACTTCACCTCTGTTTGCCTAGCTTTCCTCATCTATAAATTGGGAATAATAATAGCACCTATCCCCCAGGGTTATTGTGAAAATCAAATGAGATAATGATTGTAAAGCACTTATTACAGTGTCTGAAACATAGTAAACACTAAATATATGTTAGCTATTATTAATTGATGTCAAGTAAATATAACTAGACTGCTAGTCACTCTCACCTAACCACAAGAGGGACATAGTTGGTTGGAGAGAGAAGAAAAAACTATCAATTCTACAAGTGATCCTAGAACCCTAACAAGAAAAATGTAGTTACCCTGGATTTGGGATAGTGTGCCGGTGTATACTTACTACAGTTGTGTAACTTCTCTGTGTAACTGCTGTATATCCCTTCAGAAGAATCCCGGCTCCTAAAAGACAAGCAGGATTGTTTTCCTTTGTGCATTTATTTTGTCTCTGTAACTTCAGACCCTACCTAGCATGGTACTTTTCAGATAGTAGATATTAAATAGATGATTTTAAAAGGAAATTAAGTCAATTATCTTCTCAGGAAAATGAAGGAATCTGATCAGTTGTAAACAGCTTAAAGGAATGGTCCCAACCAACAAAGCTCAAAGAACATTTTTCCTTCTGTTGATGGAAACAAGAAATGTCTAGAGAAAGGCATAGGGACTTGAAGGAATAGATTGGCTAAATTTTTCAGTTCACCACTTTTCTTTCCCAGCAAAGAGCCTTCTTACTAAATTATTTTGTGGTAAATGGCAACAAGTATAGAAGATACTTCATGATCTTTTGAAAGTGCGATGTAGGAGATAAAGCTTTCACCAATAGATTTCTTCTTTGCTGTTTTCCCAGCACCTATCTCTGATCAAAACATTGACTATAACCTAAGGAGAGTGACTTTAGGATAATGAGAATGTGTCTCTATAGACAATTCATAATGGATTCCCATCAGATATTTCGAGGCTTATTCAAGTTGTATGTCTCTATTGAAGGGGATAAGGAGGATATCATTGTTTAGTGCTCTATGCATCTTGAAACAGCTATTCTAGAGCAGCTGTCTCCATTACACATGGGGATAGTTCTCTCTTGTTCTCTAATTGGGCATGAAATCTGACTCTCAAATAGGATACAGAGGAGTCTGCCAAGGAAGCAGCTGCATAGGCAACCTTATGAACTACACATATTCAGTGATTAAAAGAGGCTGATGGACACCACAATGCCCAGGTTTAACATGGTGGATTTAATGGGGGATTCAAGTCACCTTAACTCCATGAATCGGTGGAAGACCCTGGCTGGTTTGTGGCTGTCATTAATTGAGGAACTAGACAATAACCCAGATATCTTGACTCTACCTGTTCAGCAGGTATCCTTGCACATACATAACAGGCATTCAATACTTATTCATTCAAATGAGTCATGGCAAAATAGTAAGCCATTGCCTTCACAAATTACTACTTTAATGCACCCTAGAGGACGAAAAAAGTTACTATAGAACTTGTACTAGAAGAACTGTGTAAATGTGATCTGTCTCAGAAAATGTGTCCAATATACTCCTGGGAAAAAGTTTATTTCTGAAGAAAAAAGAATGCTGCTGATTGAATATTAGAATATTAGCGGAACCTTAAATCATGTGTACTTAATTTCTGTCATTGGTAAATTACCAATGAACTCAAGTGGTATAAAGATCTATTTCTGAATAGTATTTTGTCATTAAAATGGTTGCCTAAGTCAGAGACATGTATCATAGATACAGTAAGATAACTGTGATATATAGTTTGAAGGCAAAAAAATTCCATTGTGGCTATAAATATTTTTCCCACTGATCTAAAATTCAACCATTTTCTATTTATCTCTTTTGCTTTGGTAATCTTGTAGACATCAGAAAATAACAAAAAATATGAATACTTCAAGGGTAGGTAACATAATTTGCTATATTAATTGCAATCAACTAATACCTCAGTGAATATGGTGCCATATGGTGCAAAAGACTTCCTATAGTGCGTAACCAATGTTCTTTTTCGCCAGTAAACCTGAGTTTCATATCAATGGTACCACCATTTAAGTTTCTAATTGCTATCATCTTCTCTTTTCTGGGTTCCATGGTCCCAGTTAATCATAGGGAAAGACATGTCTTTATTTTTTGTCCACTCCTTGCTACTCATAGCTAACTTAAAGCATACCCAAGTTTTTGTCTGAAAGATTCTTAGCCCTTAGAATGTACATGGAGATGGTATAACTGAGGGTCAAAAGGAGAGAAATGGGTTTTAAAAATGGGACATGTGAGGAGATAAACCAAGGAGTCTGGTTATTAGAAAAGATTTACACCTTCAATGAAGTCTTAAATCTCAGGATGTACAGCTCTTTTCCTTGTCAGGGTCATGTATCTCATTGGAACTCAAATGGAGAGCTTAAGAATCAAGCAAGGAAGAAATTAAAATATAACCTTGCAGGGAAGATATTGGTAGTTAATCTTTCTACCACATAATAGCTTTTCAAGTATCTGAAGATAGCTTTCATAACTCGAAGTACTTCATAGCCAAAATAAACTAACCATCAATTTTTCAGAGTACAGAACTGGGCAATGGGCAGCTCTCTCCTTCTTTCTTTTTCCCAAGAAATAAAGTTGGCCTCATGCAAGAAGTGAACGTGTGAGTGATAGAAGTTTTCCCACTAAACAGCTGAAAAAGAACACTTTCAACTTTCCCTCAAGTGTATTTATGGTGGAAGAAGTTTCTGGTTTGTTTTTCCCACCAAAAAAGATAGAGGAGTAAAGGATATCAGTGCTGGTTGCAGTGCAGTTTGGTCATTGTCCATTATACCAAAGGAGGACCAGAATGACATCACTGTTGATAACTTCTGACTCACTCATGAATTGGATTTAAATAAGGCAGAATTGTGCAAAGTCATCCAGCCTCACCCCCTTTCAGAGTCATCAGAGCCAAACAGCAAGACAAAAGTCAAGATGATTGGTTTTTGCTTGGGATGCAGTGCATGACCTTGACTTCTTTGATGTCTGACCAAGCTTTAAGTGCTCCAGACTGCCTGTACCAGCCACTTTCATAGCTATTAGAACATGTCATTCTTATCTACCATTTCTGCTGGTAAAAGTCTTCACATGCTTTGGTAGAGATCTCCCTAGCTCATTAACAGGTCTGAGGCCTTCAGTTGCCTTCAACCTGGGCAAAGTAGAGAGAACATTAAGTAGGTAGCAGCCATACCAGCAGTAAGTGGTGTCGGCAGCAAGCAAAACTGGAACATACATGGAGATGGTGCAGCTGAGGGTCAAAAGGAGGGAGATAGGTTTAAAAAATGCTACATATGAGGAGATAAAACAAGGAATCTGGTCATTAGATAGAGACTCATACCTTTAATAAAGTCTTAAATCTCAGAACATACAAGCTTTCTTCTTTGTCAGGGTCATGCATCTGATAGGAACTCATTTCCCAAGCTACTCTGAGTAGAAAATAAAGTAACACTTTATTCCTTCAAGAATATGGCTAATACTCAGGTTTCTAATTGGAGAGAGTATTGTTTTCTATCACTTTGATACTTATTTTTGTTTGGAATGAATGTTTGACTATTTTAATAAATGAGGCAGATATCGTATCATTAAAAGTCTACATGATTTGAACCCTACTTCAAGAGAGTCCAGAATGGATTGGACCACCCAGAATACAGAAGGAATATCACTTCTTTATGTACAGTACTATATGTCTCTGTGGGCAATTAGGTAGCCCTGTGGATAGAATGCCTGTCTGGAATAAGGAAGATGAGTCTTCCTGAGTTCAAATCTGGGCTCAGACACTTATTATCTGTGTAATCCTGGATAAATCACTTTATCCCTGTTTATCTCAGTTTCCTCATCTGTAAAATGAGATGGAAAAGGAGATGGAAAACCACGCTAGCCTCTTTGCCAAGAAAACCCCATTTGGGGTCATGAAGAGTAGGAAATGACTAAAAAAGACTGAACAACAATAACTTATGTAGCTGTAGAAAATGTTGGAACCTGTGTTGAATCTGAATTAAACCAGGCCACATTGCAGAAGTTACTTATTTTTAATAAAACCTTGATTTCAACTTATTTTCTTATTACTTGTTCTTTCTCATAAAAATAGAAAAGAAAAATCTGGCTAATTGAGGATTCCCATCAGTTGCTTTCTAGTTAATCAGGGTTTTCATTCTGTTATAACATCTTAGTGAACTTATCTAGTTCACATCATCTTCCCAAATGCTTTATTTTGGGGTTCTCTTAAAAATATATAATGTTTCTATCTTTTTAGTTTCTGCCTCCAAAAGGGGTAGCTACCTCCAAAAGTATCTTGGGAGAGAGTTCTATGTGAGCCACAGGGGCCAGAGTGTCAAGATTCCAAATAGTTGTCCCAAAGAAAATCCTTTTCTCCTAAACCTAATGACTTTCTTCCATTTTCTTGGCTGCACTCATCAGAAAGTCTACATTTACTGTGTATTCATCTTCACCGTTATCACCTCACTCTTCTTTCTGCTGAAAACTATTTCCCCACTTCTGCTGGGCTGAGATCATGAAAGAAATCAGGTATATGTTCTAGTCTTCTAAACAATGTCCTGCTGGCTTTAAAAACTGTTGACCTAAGAACAGAGGGAGTAACATACCTAAGAAGAAAGTCAAAGTACTCTAGGTAAGAAGAAAAGAGTAATGTTATTAATAATAGAGATAGGAACAGCCAATGCAAATCTCAGGGGTTGAATAGAATATTTATGAGCCTGATGATTGCTAATGATACATACACAGAGAGGCAAATATAAATGATTCAAATCAGAAATGTGGTATTATTGTAAAGAAAGAGTTATTTCCAGATTTCTACATATTCTTTTTTTCCATCCTATTTTCTTAAAACAAACTTGCATATTCTCTTCAAGCAGTTTTTCTTCCATAATCACATGCTTATGGGTAAACACTAAATTGTCACCAAGGCACAAAGCCTCTCAATACATTATCACTCCCTACTTTGTTTTTTGAGGGTTGGTTTTTTTTTTTTTTAATATGTCTTTTTTCTATAAACCAAATTTAAAAAAAAAAAGCTTGGCATTGTATATGTGCCCAATATACTTCCCACATCTTACAATTCTGAAATTATTTTCTCCTCTCTCCAAATTCTTTGTCTGTTGAAATCCATTCCCTTCCCCCACCCTCTACTTTTTTTTTTTTCATTCATTAGCCAGCTTCATAAGTCGAATGACAGTCCTGCTAAATTAAGTACTGTATACTTCAGGCTAATTTTATGTTTTTTATCACAATAGCAGGGAAGTATTAGCAGGCTATTAGTTTGTCAGCTTTCTCATTTAGCAAAGCAGTTTCAATTTATTAACAGTGAGGAGTGTGCATGAATCAATATGTTTCATTGGGCAATGTGTCATTTGTTAATCGGATATTGATGAGATTATTGACGCACAGCTAATTAATCTCAAACCCTGTGCTAGCCTTCATATGTTTCCTTAATTATGTTCTTCATCTTAGTCTCCTGGCTTTGGCACCCAGACGCTGGATTGTAGACAGTGAGTGAAGTAAGCTGTCAGAGAGTCTTTTCACACATTTACAATTCCTTGGCAGTGAAATTATTTTCTTAGTTGTAAATAGGTATCAAAGAGATATTTAATAACGTTTGGCAGTAGATTGATATTGATTGGTGTGGGCTGGCTCCAAATGAGACAGCCACAGAAATGTGCCTCAGAAGTAGAGCCTTTAAAAAGATAAGGCTTAATTAGTGTGAAACAATTGCATGAACTGGTTGTCATCTGCCCTCTGGAATTTAGAAATTGCTCTTCTTTGGACATTATTTTCTTGAACTAAGCTAAATTCCTCAGATACTTTTTTTTTTATTTTAGTTTTGCTCTTTTTATTTACTGAAGGCTTCCTCTTTCCTCCCCCCTGACTATGGGTAGTAACACAAGAGAGTACAGAAAGTGGGCAAATTGCAACACTGCAATTTATTCCGTTAATTCAATCAAGAGCAACAGAGTTCTAATACTACTGCCTGCAACTATAGATCCATCGACTTAGGGAAGGAAAGAAAGAAAGAGGGAAGGAAAGAGGGAGAGCAGTAAGGAAGAGAAGAGGGAAAGAGCAAACAAATGAATGAATTAATGAAAGAACAAAGGAAGGAACAAAAGAAGGGAAAGAGAGAAGGAGGAAGGAAGGAAAGGAAGGAGGGAATAAAAGAGGGAAAGAAGAAAGGATGGGAGGAAAGAAGGAATGAAGGAAGGAAAGAAAGGAGGAAGGAAAGAAG
>NC_058130.1:608439966-608463258 GCF_016433145.1 Gracilinanus agilis | reverse complement strand
AGGATGGAGGGAGGGAGGAAGGGAGGGAGGAAGGAAGGAAGGAAGGAAGGAATGGAGGTAGGGAGGCCAGGATGGAGGAAGAGAGGAAGGAAAGGAGAAAGGGAGGCAGGGAGGGAGGAAATTTCAGCAATAAGACATGGGTCTAACCTCTTATCCTATTTAATTCTTACTAAGATTTTGTTCCCTAGTCACTTTCAGGAATGTTCTTTAGATGTGGAAAATTTTGATTTTGCATCCTTCTTATTAATGCTCATTGGTTTATAGATAATATAAAAAGCAAAAACAAAAAAGCAGAATACTATGTAAAGAGCCTAAGACTTGAATTATTATCACCACTCTTCTATTAAGTAGTTTTGTGACTTTGGACAAGTCATTAAAACTCACTGAGCCTCAGTTTCTTTACCTGTATGGGAAAGTTCAACTATATTTAAAATTCTTTATAAATAAAAATGAAATAAATTTTACTTTATTTTTATAACATAATTTCTTTAAAATATACATATTAAAAATGACAAACATTTTTATGTTCTTAATATTCAATTCAAGGTAGAGGTTCTTAGAACCATTTGTTTTTAGAATACAAAGCCAAAGAGAAGCATAATAAATGAATTTGCTAATTACTATTCCCTCACTCTAGAAATTACCCAGAATTCAGACTTTAGCTGACTTTGTCCATATTCTAGAGTTTTGTGTGACAAACATGCTCATGTGCCATTTTTACCCATATCTGAACCATACCCAGCTTAGCAACAAGTATAACTACATAAGATACATTTGGTAGCATGACCTTACCTATTATTTACTGATACTCTGCTTTCTTTGTAACCTTAAGAATTTCTTCCTTATACATATATTCTTCCTAAGATCAATTATTACAAGCAACCAGGAAACACAGATTATGTACTTATTATGTACCAGTCACTGGGTATAAAAAGTCTGCAAACAAAACAGATCCTTCCCTCAAGGAGCTTATATTCTACTCTACCAATGCATGTTCTCTCACTTAATATCAGGGCAAATCATAGATGCCATGAGCTCCAGTGGAAAGATTGAAGGTTTTGTATTCAAAGGACCCAATCTGAATTGTCTCAGCTCCCCCATACCTATATGTCCCTGAACAAGTCATGTGGCTTCTCTATACGGGCATTTTTTTTTCTGTTGCATCAGTTTCTGTTGCATCAGTTTCACTACTTATAAATGAAGTATTTGGACAATCCCCCTCCAATTCTAAGCTTAATATTATATGATCCATGATCTTAGCAGCTTCCAGTAGGTACCTCCCATCATTATAGCTAGGTAGAATAGAGAACATGTAAATAAAAAAATGAATAAATGACACTGTTATCAGTTAATCATCAATTCTATGCATATTCATAATCATATTGTATATGAATCTGGATCTTCTACTGTTACATAGTCTGGAACATGAAAATGGCAAGGTTTCAAAAGAAAAATGGTTCTCAAGAACAATGATAGTTTTAAAGTTTCCAAAATGCTTTTAATATATCATAGGGGCAGGAGGTATTGTAGAGTATTGGGGACAGCATCTCTCCAAATGGAAAAGACAGGGCATTTGCTCCTAAGAGTTACAATAATGAGTCAGGGAAGGACTTTGGAGAGCCTGTGGAACATCTGTGGATATTCTATGACTGGTTCTGGACCTCTAATCATAGGTCGAAGAGGTGGTTCTCCAACTGGATGTGGAGACATTCAAAGAACTTTCCATCACTTCCTCTTTTGCCTCATCAGTTCTTGGCCTCTTTCAGTGATTCCATCATTCAAAGTAATGTTTGATGAAGGATGATGCTGGAAAAGAGAGGTTTTATGGTCTCAGGTGGTGTGACCCCACAATAAGGGCTTTAATCACTAGTTGCTGTGTTCATTGTTTTTGATTCTAGGAGCAGGATTGGAGCCTCCACAACCTTGAGCTCTTACAAGGTCAAGAGGTGTAGAGGATACTTCATTATAGATAATATTGTGGATAATAGGATTGTTATGGATAATAGGATACCTGGCATTCTAGAGTCCCCAGATTGGTAACCAAGGCAGCAATGAGGCTGCGAATAGCAAGGAATGACCATCAGGCATGACATTCAAGATCCAGATCAGTAGCAACTGAAATTAGGACTCATGAAGAGAAAAGAGGAAAAGGAAGAAGAGAGGAGGAACTGTGAGGCAAGAGAAGAAGAGAGAGGGACAGAAAACATTAGAGGAGGGAAGGGGAGAGGAAGGAGTGCCAAGATGGGGGAATGATAACAGAATAAGGGAGAAAAAGAGTAGAAGAGAAACAAAGGAAAGGAAGAGAGCCAAAAGGGTTTTGGAGTTAAATCTCAGCTGCTCAATTCAGCTCCAGGTCAAAGCAGAGGCAGGTCAGGGAGCATGGCCAAGAGGGACATTCAGAAGGTAGCCCTTCCCAGGGCCACTAGAAGGAAAAGGAAGAAAAGGAGAAGCAGAATCATCAAACTCCTGCTCCTGCAGAAGCCCATAAGATATTCTTTGCTGAGTGGCACACCATGTTCTACAATCTTCATCAGCAAAGCATAAAGGAAAAATGAAGTTTTTGGATAATTCAGGGCCTGCCTTATACCCCCAACTCTAAGTTTGAAGGCATTTCAATCACCCACATAGTTCTTTTTAACGAGAATGTCAGCATAGGCCTGGCTTAAATGTAAATAAAATCTTGACATTTGAAGTCTCCAGAGAGCTTTCCTCACCTCACACATTAGGGTTCTAATCATAGAGATTACAATAATCTTTAAGCATAATTAATTTTCCTTTTATCTTTCTTCTCTACCTATCCCTTCACTTAGGCAGGTACTTACTTAGGGTAGTGTCTAGTTTCTTGACTGATGCCAGTTAATCCATCATCAAATGTAATGTGCATATTTTAGAAATATCATATTGGAAATATGGTAATTAATGTGTATTATATGATATAACTAGTTCACAGTTCTCATAAGAGTGAGTGTTCATTTGGCCTTTGCTTAGATCTTAGATTGAAATTTTTAAGCATTCCTAGAGGATAAGAAGCTTGAGTTTTACTTACAAGGCTTTAAGAGAAATCTGTCCTTTTGAATTTCTAATGGGAGGGAGGAGGGAGGGAAAAACTGCCAATACAACTTCTACCATAAGCCAGGATTATGATATCAACAACCGTACACCAACCCAAAACCTCAAGCCAATCAGATAATCATTTTCGAGGTCACACTGTTGGTGTTTATTTTGCAGCAGAAACCAAAGCATCACTTGCTTCTTATTCTGTTAGCATTTTTTAAAAAGTCCACATTTTAGACAATTAGCACTAATTGTTTCAGTATTAATTGTACATTGGGATCATTTTGAATGGCTCTATGCTATCGGGATCAATTATTTCATGAAACTTATGACTTACTTTAATTCAGCATGCTGGAGATGAGAGGGCCGTGCATGGGAAGGGTCCTAATGCAGACAGGGAGTCACACATCTAGAACTTGCACCTGATCTAAGAGCCAGCAGCCAGGCCTGTACTCCCTTCTTTGACTTTTTTAATTATAATTTACCATCAGAAGACAATATAATCAAAGTGAATCAGCTGCAAGGATTGAAATGATCCTGGCCTCCATTTGTATAACACTTAATCTGTGAAATGATTTCGCCTTCATTGTTATTCCTTTTGATCCTCACAAACTTCCATGAGGCGTTAGGCAGGTATATTTGTCCTTTCTTAACAAATGAGGAAATCAAAAAATGTCACAATTAATTAATAGTGAAGCCTGAATTCAAGTCTCCAAAGTCCCAATCCAGCGCTATTTCCACTAGAAAAAGGTTCCACAAGAGTTCATCCATGGACCTGACAAACTTTTACTAGTCTGCAAAACTTTTACTGCCTGTAGGCAATAAAACATATATATATACATTTTAAACCCTTATCTTCCATCTTGGAGTCAATACTGTGTATGGGCTCCAAGGCAGAAGAGTGGTAAGGGCTAGGCAGCAATTGGGGGTTAAGTGACTTGCCCAGGGTCACACAGCTAGGAAGTGTCTGAGGTCAAATTTGAACCCAGGACCTCCCATCTCTAGGCCTGGCTCTCAATCCACTGAGCTACCCAGCTGCCCCTAAAACCTATATTTCTTAATGCCTCTAATGACAGCTGACTGATTTCCCATGTATTTCTCTACTTCACATCCCCCAACACCCTCACTCCTGTTTTCTCTGGATCCTGATCCCTGCCTCAAATCAAAACATTCCAGGGGCCAGGAGGAAATATCCATGACTTACATGAAATTATTTCATACCCTGATTTTTGTTAACTCATAATCCTTCAAAGATTCCATTAACAACATTTTGTGGTCTTCCCTATCCTCAAGCTCCTTAAAAAAAAAAAAACAACATTATTGTAATCAACAGAAGTTTGAAAATATGAATGACTAAAACTGAGATCTGATTTTGTCTACTTTGTATCATTAAATTATGACATTTATTATACAAACGCAGGGAGTCTGTTATTCCTCACCTCATTTCCACCCCACTCCCAATTCCTTGGTCTCTGGGATGGGAGAGATTCCACTAATGGTAAAATGAATTTTCTTTTAAGGTTTCTTTTTTTGTTTTACCCATAAAATAAAGAGTGCCAGGCCTGGTGTGAGGAAGATTTTTTTCTTAAGTTCAAATTTGGGCTCAGATACTTACAAGCTCTGTGACCTTGGGAAAGTCACTTAACCCTGTTTGCCTTAGTTTCCTTATCTGTACAATGTACTGGAGAAGGAAATGGCGAGTCACTCCAGTACTTTTGCCAAACACACACACACTAAAAATCCAAATGGGGTCATGAAAAGTGAGCCATAACTAACAGCAACAACAAATCCTAAAATATAGCAGCTGTAATTCTCACATCATGAATTCCAATGCTATTCTTTATGTAAATATGTGTGTATATATAAATATATATATATATGTATATAATATCCATACACTGTGTGTGCACACATGTGAGTACATACGTACTTTTAGGAAGCCAAATTAATATTTTACTTCCTTCATAAGTTCTGACTTTAGCTTTAAAGAGGTCTTAAGCAAAGACCCCCAGCCAACTATTTTATGTACACAAATGCTTGCTACTAGCACCCTGCAAGGCTTTTTTTTTCCCCTGCATACCGCTGAATCCATCCCATATACCCAACATTTTCAAAGTAGTTTTCTATTTTACATTTTCTTAATTCTAATTAAACAAATCTTAATCTTGACTTTAATGGCTGCAATTATGATCCTTCATTATGTTAAATGTTAGTTGCAACATAAGAATAAATTGTATAAACAGTTTAGCTGCAATTGCATGGAGTCTAACTGTACATTACTCATTAACAAGATGTGGGTAGCAGCAATTATAACATTTCCTCCTAATGTCCCCATTTATTGAGTCACAGCAGCAAGCCCCCTTTTCACAACCCACACTGATTGACGAGAGCAGCTTTTGTACTCATGAAGAACAGGCCCTGTAACCTGCTGGGTGCCTCTAACCCAGATCGATGCAAGTACACATTAGCTCTTAGCTGCACAGGCCGGAGTTCTTGAAGGTCAAAATAGCCATCAGCATCACTGTAGGGTAGAAAAATCATTTCACAAACTGTGAACAAAAACAACACAACTTGCTTTGCAGTTTGATTATTGTTTATAGATACAGCAAGCCAAGAATTAAAGCATCGCCTTAAGGCAGTATAATTATTTACAGCTGAAGACTCATATCATTATTAGCGTTCTCCTAATTGCTTGAAGTTATATCAATGTTAGTTGATTTAACACATTTTTGATAATATGCATGGAAATTGTTTTCTCTGCGTACGAAGTGTCAGTTTAACTGTTGGATGGGTTCTTTATTTATCAGAGTTGTGGGGTTTTTTTTCCCCACCCAATATTGTTCTTTTTTTTTTCTTTTGCAAAAGACTTTCTCTTAAGTATAAAGAAAGAAGAGAACTGAAGACTGGCTTCATTTTTTTCTATAGTATTTTTAATGTTAGTTTTTTTAAAACCAATTATTTGTTTTTCTTTTTTTTTTTATTTCTGAAGGCAAAACCATGCTTCCTATTCTATGATTAGTGGTTCACACTGATCTGTTTCCTTTAGTACCTGAACTAAACTTTTGCTCAGCATTGTTAATACAGACAAAGGTAAATATGTCTAATATTCATACAGGATTCTTAAAAAGCTTTAAAATTATGCAACCAACCTCTGTGCTAAATAAAATCATGTGACTTCCATCAAGGAGTAAAGTTTTAGTGATATATATAAAAAAAAGAAGTAAAATTTATTCTAGTTCATATTCAATGATTCATACAAATTAAGAATCCTAAATTATATGAATAAGTGGGATCATAAACTTTGAAGTAGAAAGAACTTTAGAGGAGTGTAAACTCTTCATTTTATAAAATGGGAAACTGAGTTTCAAGAGATGATGTGACACATGTAAGTAGCAGAGTTAAGAGTTAAACTCAAGTGCCCTCTCTCCATATTAAGTGCTCTTTCCATTGTACTTCTTAGTATATATGGAGAGGTAAGTTGGAATTTTTTTTAAACCCTTCACTTCTGTGTTTTGGCTCCTTGGTGGAAGAGTGGTAAGGGTGGGCAGTGTGGGGGTCAAGTGACTTACCCAGGGTCACATAGCTGGGAAGTGTCTGAGGCTGGATTTGAACCTAGGACCTCCCATCTCTAGGCCTGACTCTCAATCCACTGAGCTATCCAGCTGCCCCTGGAATATTTTTTAACATATTCCTATTATCTAAGTCATGGAAAAGCAATAAATTCTGCCTACACGTGGCAACAATTATAGTGTTTTCTTTCTAAAGCATCTCCTGATTGCACTTGGGAACATTATCTGTGTGTGATGATGACAGTGAAATTTGAAGAACATAAAATTAAAGCAGTTTGCAATTGGAAGGAACCATAGAGATTCCTTGATCCAAAGGTGTCAAATGTTTGGCCCACAGGCACTTGCTATCTCCTACGTGGCACACAATCCAGATTACAATGTAATTGGTAAGCAGTAAGCATAATAAATAAAAATACAATAAAACACAGACAATATGAAAATGTGATTTTCTAAGTCAATATGCAAGAATACTTTGTATAATTTGGGGGCTCATTTTTATTTGAGTTTGATATTGTTTTTCAGTCATGCCCAACTCTTAGTGAACCTATTTGGGATTTTCTTAGCAAAGATACTAGAGTGGTTTCTCATTTCCTTCTCCAGCTCATTTTACAGAAGAAAAACTTTAGGGGAACAGACTTAAGAGACTTGCCCAGTGTCACACAGCTAGTAATGTCTGAGGCTGGTTTTTAATTTTATGGTGAGTTTTCTTGACTCAGGCCTGGCACTGTCCATTGCGCCACCTAGCTGCCCTTTGAATTTGATATTACTGCTCTATTACAACCTTTTAAGATGAGGAAAACCAGAAGTAGAAAGATGTTAAATTGTACCCAAGATTATAGAAGTATTATTGTGATTATTGACTAATTTATTGTAGTGCAAAGAAAAGAACACTGGATATGAAGTCCAATGACTGGTTTGAGTCTCTCTCCCTTAATATAATGTATAATCTCAAGCAATTCACTTAACCTTACTGGTCCTCAGTTTCCTCCTCAGCAAAATATGGAAGTTCAACTGGATAATCGGCAAAGACCCTGTCAATTCTCAACCTATGAATCTGGAATGATGTTAAAGTTAGTGATAATGCCAGAAGAAAAAGAAAAATTTAAATGAATATAAAAAGAAAATTCAAAAGGAACAAGCCATGAAAAAAAAAAAAGCATACTTCGGGCTAGATCAGTGGTTTCCAAAATTTTTGGCCTACTGCCCCCTTTCCAGAAAAAATATTAGCAATTAATAGGAAAAATAAATGCACCTGTGGCCATCACCGCTTCCCTGGATTGCTGCAGCACCCACCAGAGGGTGGAAGCACCCACTTTGGGAATCATTGGGCTAGATCATGGAGAAACTTGAAAAAATAGTACAGATTTTGAGCTTTATTTGAAAGATTTTAATCAGGTAAGCACTAGTTAGACTTGCAAATTAGGAAAATGGGCTGGGGACGTGGTGTCTACAAGTTGAAAGGGAGATTGCTGACCAAGAATTTAGTTAAATACAGTGCCTCCAGTACTTAACACAGGGGTTGGTACACAATAGATACTTAAGAAAGAAATTAATAAGTCAAGTTGACTGGTTTGTTATAAGTTGAGATAATAAGTATTTAGTAGTAATGGGAGTAGGACAAATACTGATAGCTTACATTTTTATGACGTGTCACATACATAACTTCATTTGACAATCAACCCATAAGGGAAATGGTACAAATACCATTATCAGTATTTTATAGATGAAAAACCTTCAGATATTTTAAGTGACTTGGTCACATATCCAATAAGTGGAAGAGATGCAGCCCAGAAGCAGATCTTACATTACAGAGGTAGAATTGAGAAGACCCAGCAAAAAGGAGATGGAAAGGAGGGAAGAGTCAAGACTTATTCTACGTTTTTGAGCCTAAGTGACAGAGAGAAGAGTGATGCCATTAACAGAAACGGGAAAATCAGAACATGTCTAGCAGCTATTCTTTGGTCTATTCCCATCTTCTACTATCTTCAGCTTGTTCTCAAGATACATTTTGGTACTACAAAAGACTCTATTCATAGCACTACCTATTGAATTCCTTCAGGGACCAATTCAAGTGGGTCCTTGCCATGAAGTTTTCTTCAGTGCCCCTGGCTAGAAGACTGATCAAAAGGACTAGATCTGAAGTCAGAAAACCTGGATTCAAATCCCAGTTCTACTATTCACTCTCTACATGAGTTGGGACGAATCAAGTAATTTCTCCAGGATGTAATATCCTCCTCTGTTAAAGTAAGAGCTTAAAATACATGATCTCTAAGGGTTCTTTCAGTTCTAAAGCCTAGGAATCCTTTTCTCTCATACTATCTCATAACACTGGTTGACCTCTCCAATGCATTTTTTTACAGTTTAGAGGTAATTTAATAATTAGTATTATATCTAGTTCTACACATATCTCAATCTCTCTCTTAAATGAGAAATTATTATAATGGTGACAAAAACTCTTCTATTTGAGGAAAGCCCCAAGAATGTTGATGCACCCCTTCCCTACATCTACCATCTTAACAAACCTGTGTCAGGACAAAAATAATCCATAGCAGACATGCAGTCATGGATGGGTTAGAAACTGAATTATTGGCATGAATACCCAAATCAATGAGATCACAGATCATTTGAATATTTAAGTAATAATTTTACTACCTTTCTCATAGCATTTGGGAGAGGAAAACACTTGACTAATCTTAAATGTACTATATAAAATTAATGGCTGTTTTATTGTTATTAATCATCATAATCATTTTGTGGAAGAATGGAATCTTCTAGATGATGAAAATATATGATAACTATACAACTTATCTAAATATTAGTGTTAATATTTTGTGCATGTGCATGGAATAGTTTCTTAGATGCTTCCATGCTCTGTGACTTCATCAGTGTTAGTTCCTCCTCCAAAGATCAGATCTTAACTCTTCCATGATAGTCCAGTGTGGCTTGTCTATGTCCTCCCAAAAAGTCACCAGAGGGAGTCCACCAACATGCTGTGAGGGTCTTTATTTTTTTGTTTTATCTTTGTTTTATGTTAAAAACAAATTTCCACATAAGTTTTCCAAAGTTATACGATTCATGTTGTCTCCCTCCTTTTTTCCCTCCCCCTTCTAGGAGTCAATGAGCAAGTCAATCTGGGTTATACATATTATCATGCAAAATATATTTCCATATTATTCATTTCTGTGACTAATCTTATAAAATCGAAACTCCAAATCATATGACCAAATAAATAGGTGATAAATCATGGTTTCATCTGCATTTCTACTCCAATAATTCTTTCTCTGGAGGTGGAGAGTATTCTTTTCATAAGTCCTTCAGAATTGTCATGGATCATTGTTTTGCCATTGATGGCAAAGTCCATCACATTTGATCCTTCTACAATATTTCAGTTACTGTGTATAATGTTCTCCTGGTTCTATTTATTTCACTCTGCATCAGTTCCAGTTCACATAGGTCTTTCCTGTGTGAAGATCTTTCTTGAAGAAAAGTATTATGATCATTGTATATGTGAAGATGCTGAGGTTGGCTGATGATTTGCCCAGAGTCACAAAGCTTGTGTCAGAAAGGACTTGAGCCTTGAACCAGATTTCCTAACTCAAAAATCAAAGTCCTTTATAATAATGGTTTCATTATCGTAATTACTAAGCAATGAGCTAAGTTTTAAAACCTGATTCACTTGAGGGAAAACTAAAGTGGGGAAGCATCTATTAAGTATCTGCTCTGTGCCAGGTGCCAGGAATTAAAGAAAATTTAAAATTTAAAATTAAAAAATTAAAGAAAAAAAGTGTGTGTGTGTATGTGTGTGTGTGTGTGTGTGTGTGTGTGTGTGTGTGTGTGTGTGTGTGTGTGAGCTCAAGGAGCTCACAATCTAATAAGTACTGCTCTAGAATAAAGAAGATAAATAGAAAAGATGGAATCTAAGTGAGGAGGAAGAAGTGGGAATAGCTATTGTACATTTCCCAAAATAAAATTATTCACTTTTGTTGAAACCATTTTTATTGGAGAATGATAACTCTAAAAGAGGATCTATGCCTATGTATTAGCTCTGTCCTGTTCTCAGAGTGCCTTTGAAAGCTATGAGAGCCCATACACAGGACAGAAAGATAATAGAATGGAGCAGGCAGAGAACTGGTCTTGGGAATTCATGGGTTACAAGGTGTGCTGGACAGATAACATCTGAAGATAATAACAGGGAAGGAGTGAAGGGCAGGAACGTCAAGTTATGGGAAGTTTGAATGAGCACGGACAGGGCAACTAACAAACTTTTGCAATCGTTGTTCTGTTGCAAGACACTGTCTCCCCCTGACTCGCTAGTGTATAACCTTCTTCATTTAACCTGTGGATCAGGAAAGGCCAAGTCATGGCTTTTACAACCAGGTATTGTAGATACCAACATTCTCCTCTGAGACAAGAAATCCTGCCTCTTGCCACGATGCGGCTCCTCTTGGGGGGCCAAAAAGCAAAGCCTGCCCAGTCCTCTTAGCAGATCTCTCTTTGCCGTTCTAAGGGAAGCTACATGCCCCTGCAGTGAAATCAGGCTAATACAGTCCGTGGAAACTGCTGTCAGTAAGAACCAGAGTAGTCGATCCTTACAGCACAAGTGAATTGCAGATAGCAGCTCAAGCATGACCACTAGGAGCACGGCCTGGTGTTTATGTATACATAGGAACAATGAAGCGGCCTGGCAATTACTGGAAGTACATTCCTCAAGCTTTCAGGCGATGCCAAGCTTAAAATTGTGGTCTACTCATGTGGGAGAAGCTAGATCAACTTGGATTTCATTGCAGCAATTGTAATTAAATTGTATATTTTACCTTCTTCTAAATCTCTCCATGCTAAATGCACAGCAGTGTAAACTATTGTGACATCTATCAAGCCATATGATTCTCTCAGGTATATGATTTTTCTCTTTCTAACCCAGAAACCATTATGCATTCCACGGGAAGTCATGAACTAGAGATCTAGTCGCTGATGTTACCACATGTGCACTTCTATGATATAGGAACGCCTGATGTTTCTAAAATATTTCCTGACTTATTACCAGAAATAATGTTGACAGTGAACTTCATGCCTTAGAGGGGAGGACCTCTGGGAGATAATACACGCTTGCTTGGCACTGTAGGGTTTACAAAGCACTTTCTTCACAATCACCAGGTGAGGTAAGTTAGTACAATATCATTATCCCTGTCAGACAGATAAGGAAACTGAGCTCCAAGAGATGAGAGGACTTGCCTATGATCATACTGAAGGCAGGGTGTGAACCCCAATCTTCTGACTGCAAATCCAGTACTTTTTTTCCATTGTGTCACATTATCTCTCCCTTAAAGAATAAACTAGAGGGAAAGCCAAGGATTATAAAGCTAAAAGATTACCACACAGATTGTTGTAATTTTATCAAACAATGAATTCCATTAAGTAATCATAGTATTTGAATTCCCACCACATATTTGCATTGGGCTGGAACTAACTTCAAATAGTGTGAGTATGAATATATGCTACAATGTCAGCATTCATTATTTGAACTTTTTACCCCTGTCCCAAAGTCCATTGGAATGGGACTATCTCCATTGTGATGAAGATGAAGGCCCTGCCCTTTGTGAGATGCATTTGGGAGCTGGCAAGAGACAGAGAACCTCAGTTCTCATGGTTCCTCCTTTGGGAAGTGCTTGATCATCGAGGCAGCTCCCATCTTCAAGACAGAAGATGGAAGAGGCCAACCTCACTTCAAATTGCTAAAGGAAATTATCTGGGAAGACATGAGAGGAACAGTCTCCATCATGTGTCTTTCCAGTTTGCTAGTCTAGAAACTCCATGTGTTTTATGGTACATTAACTGGAGAGGGAAGAGGAAAAGGAAGGGACAAGTGCCTTTATAGCCAGAGTAGGCAACTTCTAAAAGTTCTCTCTTTTTAAAAATATCTGCCTAACATATTCTACTAATGATCATTTTTCAAGCTCTGCTTTCAAAATACAAATCCCATTTCGCTATCAAGAAATTTAACTTGTAATTCATTCTTATCTTAATATGAATTACGTACATCAAAACAAAGTTTAGAGAAAATAGACATTCTGACTAAAACATGCAGGGATTTAGGAAAACATTTTGAAGCACAAGTTGTTGGAGTGTGAAGCTTGCCTAGCAAAGTTGGCAAAAAGAAACAGTGTGAGGAAAATGGAGCTAGAGCCATAGAAAACAAAATTAGAGGGAAGCTCATAAAAGAAAGTGGGAGGGGTCCAAAAACAAAGTGCCTTCTTCATAATTTTGTTCAGGACCCTGGTAGTCATCAAAGTGCTAAGTAAAATTATCTCTCAAGCTTATTTTATTCTGGAAGGTCAGTTGCCAACATCTTAGTTAAGCTATCAAAATTTGGGTGAAAGGCTGTGAAACTTCATCTCCTAGTTCAGCTTAGGTTTGCAATTCAAGTTAAGATAAGTCTCTCCAGTTAATTTCATATAATCCAGCAAATGTCTTTTGTCCTCATTTCCATCCTTGACCAGTTAGGAAGGAGAAAGTAGGAGGAAAACAAAAAAGGAAAAGAAAGATAATGTGAAAAAGATATTAAGTGCATGGACACAGTTGAGGAGTCTGGGAAAGACTTCTCCTGTTACATGATCCTCTTTCTCTTGGCTTCTTCTGCCTTCTCATCTTATTTATTAATAGTATGGTTAACTATTCATAGATTATTTGCAGGGACCTCTAAAACTATATGATGAGAAAAGCAAGAATCTCCAGTAAGAAAGATGAGAAAAGCAGGCAAGGAAAAAAGCCTGTCTTTAAAAAATTACAATCTAGTCTATGATATCAGAGAGAGAGAAAGAGAGATGATAGAGCATTTATTAAGCCCTTGCTATCTGACAGGCATAGCTAACACTGGGAATACAAATATAAGCTTAAAAAAAGGCAAAAAGAAAAATAGTCCTTTTGCCCAAAGTGACTACATTCAAATGAGAGGTGACAACACATAAAAGAAAGCTGCAAAGGGGTGGAGGTGGGAAAAGGAAGCTTCTGGGTAGTGTAAAGAAAGGAAGAAATCTGGGAGTCACAGACTGAGTCAGGTATGAAATGGATTTGACTTGTGTGGGGATTTCCTCAAATCAAAGTTGCAGAGGAACTTACAAATCTGGAAGGGGTGCATGAAGTGGAAGTGTTACCAGAATGGAGAGGCACCATGCCAGCTAAGAAGGTCATTGGAACGGAAGTCTAGAAGGAGTCCAGAAAGTCATGGGCTAAGATCTACTATATTGAAGCAATATTGTATCAACCATCCTAGATCCCAGTTTCATTATTTCCTGTGAATTCCTTACCACCTGTGGAAACAAAATACACATTAGCGATTTCTAATAGTTTAGAATGTTGTAAACCCCATGTAAGAATCATATATTCAAGTTGTTTTCCAATAAGCTTCTTGCCCCATAATTGGGACATATTAGCCTGAAGAGCCAGTAATACTAGCATTTCAAGCCTGATTTTAATATTTAAAGAAAATTTGGTCCAATAACAAAAAAAATTTCTCATAAACTATTACGTCAAATTATGAAAAGCAGTTTTTAAACAGCTTTCAAAATATTCTTATTTATAGAAGCAAGGAAAGTGCAGGTACTTCAAAAGTAGACTGTTTTTTATTTCTTCTCAAGAACTAAAAATAAATTTTTCAATAAAGTGCCTCCTCTGACCACCTTTTACTAGGATACATTTCTGCCAAGGCATTAGCTGTCAGTAAATTTGTTGGTCAGAAGTTTATATGTTTGTGTTTTTTTCTTGTAATATACATAGACACTTTGTTGTCTGTGATAATAAATATCAAATCTGTCATTTCCAGATATCAGTGGTCTTGGAGATTTTGTCATTGTTGTTTTCGGTCTCATGTGGTTGTAATGAGCCTTCATATTAGGCTTCTAGCATTCTTTCCTCTTTGGCTAGATAGAAATAGCAACCATTAACTATTGCTTCAGCAATATATATGAAATACCAAGGCTTCACTTTGGTTTACTAGAGGTCAAAATATTAGAGCATCTTATTATCTTCCCACATCCAACCATTCTGCCCTTCATTCCTCAAAATAATAGAAAATTCTGACAGAGCACTCGGTTTCCAAGCAAGAAAATTCCAGGCTTTTTGAACTTCTGAATTCTGGTAATAGTTCTGCCTCTAACACAGACTGGCTGAATGGCACTAGGTGAATCACTTGACCTCTCAGCACTCTAAGCAACACTTCAAGACTAAAAATTACAGTGAACCAACTTACATGGTTAGAAGGAATTCCTCATTTGGGAATTTTCTGTGCCCCTGAAGAAGGTAGCCAGGTGATGCACTGGATAGATCATTGGGCTTAGATTTAGGAAAACTCATCTTCCCGAATTCAAATCTGACCTCAGTTCCTCAGCTGAAAAATGAGCTGAAAAAGGAAATGGCAAACAACTCCAGTATCTTTGCCAAGAAATCCAAAATGGGGTCACCAAGAGTTGTACATAACTGAATAATAAAATGCCACTGAAGTCACAGTTCAGGTCTCTATCACTTACCTGACATTCATTGGCTCAGGTGGGTTTCAATAAATATTTATTAAATGCCTTTTATGTGACAAGCATTGTGATATAGGCTGGGCAAAATATGAAGATTAGTTGAACATGGTTCCTGCTGTCATTGGAGCAGATGACAGGCCAGTAATGGAACCATCACAAATACATATAATCACCAATGTAAATTACATGATAAATACATCAGAAGAACCCAATACAAAATGCTAAGAATATCTAAGGGAAGAAGGGGATTGGGGGGGGTGGGGAGATTATTGCCAAAAACTTATAGCTCAGTAAAAGCTCTTTGAAAGAGGTAGCATTTGAATTGGGATTTCAACATCTTTTGAAATCTAATTTCTTCCCTGAAATCTCTAGCTAATTAAAAACACATAATGTGCTCAAATAGTCTCTTAGGCCACCTGAGAAGAGAACTGATCTTAGAGTAGCCATCAGGGAAACACTTTGATATTCTGAAGAGTCCCTCTTTCCCACAGGGTCCTACAAATTTTCTTCAAGACTCCTCATATTATTCCATTATATAGAGACACACACACGGGCATGCACACATACACACAGAAAGCAAACATACCTTAGGCCAAGGATTTTTAACCTGAAATGCATGAACTTGAAAAAAATTTGATAACTATCTTAGCATGATCCATTTCTTTTGAAATCTTATAAATTTTATGCATTTAAAAACATTATTTTGACAAAGCTTCTATAGTCTAGACGAGACTTCCAAAGAGGATCACCACTGCACACAAAATAGTGTTCACCAGTAATGTCTTTTAATTGAAACTGCATTATTTTAATAACTAAGTATGATAAAGAAGGGAATAGAAAGTTTCATATCTCTTGCTTCCTCATTTTTTGTGATTTTACTCTCTAAAAATGATGCTGTTCAAGATCTCTAGATGGTTGTTTTCTTTTTTTAATATTTTTAATAGGCTACAATATTTAGGAAATAGCCCCCTCTTTTCACAAGATCCAATGCCCAGAGCATTGAATTGGGGGTTCTCAAGATTAGAGTTATCCATGAGGCAACTCTCTAGGCTAGTGCTGCCCAAGAAATACTTTTCTCTCTCCAGAAGGCTAAATTCTTTTATCAAGACATCTAGGGAATCAAAAGCCTCACACTTGTATGCAGAATATCTCCTAAATATTATGAATAGAATTCAGCATTCTGAATATTCTAAATAGGGTAGAAAGATTCCTTAAATACAGAGAATATAGATTCACATGGAACAAAACCTTGAGGTTCTCCTCCAAGGACCATAAACTATCCTTTTAAGCTACCTGGGTGACTCCTACTTCTGCCATACACTGCAGTGGTAACTCTATTTATAACCAGTCTATTGCCAACTCTTCTACTCTGAAGGACTCTAATCTGTGATCCAGACGCAAGAAGGTGCGAGCAATCATATGTAACTCCCATAAGATTCCATTCAAAGGCAATTATTACAGTTCCTTGAAGGAGTAACTATGTGGATATAGGTTTCCCTTCTCCATAGACAAGTTTGTTCCACTGCCCACTGGACTGCCTTCTAAATAAGGAAAAAATGAAGAAGATAAAAGGGGAAGTAAATACAAAAGAGACTGAGCTGGTCTGTCAACTTAGCTTTTATATGGATCATGGAAAGAGGTGGCTTTGGTTGCCTTCCTAAGTACCAGTGTGCCAATCATCTCAGGGAAACCCCAATAACTTAAAACCAATAAGGAGTTGCCTGAATATACTACGCAAATTTCCTATGTGCAAATCCACATTTTATATGAAAATGTGCCTTCGTAACTACAAACAAATGCTTATACCCTGTAAATTCATCAAATTGATTATAGATCTAGAGCTGTAATGGGCCTCAGAGAACATCTCTGAAAGGCCTTAATAAAACATTAATAATTAAATAAAAAGATGGAGGCCCAGGGAGGTTAATACCAAGAACAACCAGGTAGTGTCTGACAAAGATGGAATTTGAACTCAGTTCTCATCTTTCCAAATAAAGTATTGTTGCCACTGCACTATGTTAGAGACTATCCTAAACAATGCCTGCTTATAGTAGTATCACATTTTTCTAAAGCCTTTAGTAAGTATTTTAGATAACATGAAAAAGTTTAGTCCATATTTTTGTATAAATATATGAGAAATTTTCACAGAATTTATTTTATTAGTGTCAAGAATGTGATAAAGCCACTAATTTTTAAGATAACATTAAATTATGGCTACTTGAAGCTCACTCTAAAGTGTCCTAGGAAAAAATATTTTCTTATAATGATATTACGCTAGGTGGGGCAGCTCGGTGGCACAGGGGGATAGAGTGCTAAGCCTGGAGTAAGGAAAACTCATCTCCTTGAGTTCAAATCTAACCTCAGAGACACTTACTAGCTTTGGGTCCCTGAATAAGTCACTTAACTCTGCCTCAGATTCCTCATTCATAAAATGATCTGGAGAAGGAAATGACAAATCACTCCAATATCTTTGCCAAGAAAATCCCAAATTAGGTCATGAAGAGTCAGACACAACCGAAAAACAACTGAACTACTATGGGTTGGAAATGTTGCTCTTGTCCATTCAGTATTTTAGTAGTTAGGTTCAATTTTTGTCTAATGAGCATTAATAGGTGATAATAATATTTGAAGATCCAATATCTTTTTTTTATTTCACATCAACAAGGGACCTAGTGCAATTAACTGAAATTAAACAATTGTGATCAGATGAACAGTCATGGACACAAAGCCTAGTGCCCTTCAGCTTCTTTTATGCCAGGTAAGGCAAATTACCTCACCCCAAGGAAAATACTGGGTTAAATGCATAAGACTAAATTTGCATAAGACCTATAATGTTTCCATTTTATTCTTCAATTCCTGAAGTTGGATTCATCCAGCATCAGTATATATCCATCGAGCCTTCAAGGTTGAAAGGCATTCTTTTTTGTCTACTAGAAATGCAATTAGATCCTTGAGAAGACAGCCATAGTTGATCCCTTTACCAATGTCTCACCCGAGGACACACCTCTTTTTTTTTTTTTAAGGAGACAACATTACTTTGAACTACAAACCAAAACCCCTTACATGCATTGATAAAACTATGTGAATGTTCCTTTGATCTTTTACAAAGTGTTGCAGAAACTCAAGAGACAAAGAACAAAATGATTGGATTGAAGCCCTGAGGAGCCATGTTTTATAAGTCAGAATTCTAGTGCAACTTAAAGAGGAATTCACTAAGAGCAATGGAAGAATATAAATACAGCTTGTTTAACAGGATTGTAATATCTCCAAGCTGGAAGGGGCCAAAGGGTGATCTATCCTAACACATACCTAAAGAGCAATCTCATTACTGTATACTACACAGATGGTCAGTTAGTTTCCATTTGAAGACCTGCACTGATGGCAAAATCTTCACCTTCTTAGGTAGTCTCATTCTACTTTTATATAACTCTAATTGCTAAGCTGGTTTTTTTGTTACATTTACATTTTTCTTTCCATTTCACCTTCTGTAGCTTCAATCCCATATTCCTAGATATATTCTTTGGGGTCTCCCAGTACAAGTCTACACCTTTTTTATTTGACATTATTAAATACCTAAAGATAATGCTCAGTTTGTTCCTAATATTCTGTTATGCTGGCGACCTCTCCCTAATTTCTTCAACTAATTTTCATGACAGTCTCCAGTTTCATCACTAGCCTAGGCCCCCTCCTCTAGACACATTGTGATGGATTTATCATAATATGAGGCAATTAGAAGTGATTGCAACTACCAGAATAAGAAGACTGTGTCAGCTCAAAGAGAAGCAGGGTGGGGAAGTGAAAAAGTATGCCTTGCTCAAAGTGAAGAAAACATGCATTGGTATCCTGCCTCAGAAACTTATTTGGAGAATAAATGTGGGCATCTTAATTTTGACTTCTCAGTTTACTCATTTGTAAACTAAAAATAATAAGCATTTCCCTTATTGAGGTGTAGGGCTCAAAAATGAAAATCTATGTAGAGTATTATAAAGTGGTCAGCTACTGTTATGTCCAGATTGTACTATAGAAACCACAGATCCCAGAGCATCTCAAATACACTGAATCTAAACTAGAACTCATTATCTTTCCCTGTCAAGTCACTCCTCCTACTAATTTTCCCGTTTCTGTCAAAGGTACCACTATCCTTCTAGTCACTCGTGTTTGCCACCTTGATGTCACATTCAACACATAAATCTCTCTCACACACACACTCCTCATATTTAAACCGTTGGCCAAATCTTATCAATTCTATCTCTATAATATTCCTTCCTCTCTATTTACATAGCTATAACCCATATCAAAACTCTCATCACCTTTCACCCAGACTATGGACTGTAAAGGCGTCCTTATTCTCCTCCGTGTATATAGACTTTCCCCCTCTTTAACCCATTTTGCACACAATTGTCAAATTATTATCCCTAAAATGCAAGTATTATCATTTACTCCCTTACTCAGGAAGCTACATGGCTTTCTATTGCTTCTAGAATAAAATAAATGCTCTTCAGTTTGACATTTGAAGCCCTTCATGGTCTGGCTCTGAGTTAACCTAAGAATACCTTCCAAGTGCTAAAGAATCATCTGGCTAAACACATTCCATGCTCATCTTTCAAAATCATTTCTTTCATCTTGGATTTTGGTTTGGGATTTGCAGTTCCCCCCCCCCCATTTTCCTTTTTTGCTTCGTAAAATTCTCTGGTTTTTTTTCTTTTGTTATTTCAAAGTGATACTGCTATTTTAGAAAAGTGAAAGGTTGATAGCAGCTCTGGAATTAAATCTTTGTGAATTCATTTAGTGAAGGCTTAACATCTTTATATGCACCATGATTTTTGCCTCATATTTTATTAGTTGTTGCTTATAAGTATAGTACGAGTTAGGTCAGAAACATCATAGCCAGTTACAGATCAGCAAACTAAGAGAGCCATCAACAAACTTACTGGGCCATGCTGCCTTACTAAATAATTCTCAACAAATACATGAGCATAAGGAATCCTGAAAATATAACATGCCATGCACTTTTCTTTGTCTAAATAGGATTGGTCTTTCATCTAAAGATGAGATCCTTGCTTGATCACAGAGAGAGTTAAACAAGGTCTACAAATCCCAGTGAAGCGCTACTATAGATTTTTAAAGGAAGTTGATCTGCTTGAATTATGAGTCTCTACAACTTATTTTCTGTATGTCTTATAGATTTCAATGTAGCTAAAATCATATTAGCTTTTTTGGCTGCCATATCAACTTATTGACCTACATTGAGTCTGGAATTCATTTTAACCAAGAAATCTTTTTGAGACAAATGGCTGGCAAGTCACACCTTTCCTCTTCAATTTGTAAAGTTGATTTTTATCCTAAGTGTAGGGCTGCTTTACATTTATACATGTTAATATTAATTTATTTCCTTATATATATTGAGCCTAATATTCTAATACTCATCCCTTCCAGAATCTTATCTTCAAATTTAATAAGCATAACATCTACATCTTTATCATTATTGCTGATAAAAAATAATAAATAGCTAAAGGCTAAGCAGAATTACCTATTGCATTCTATTAAAGACCTCCTTCCAAGTTAACTCCAAATCGTATGACTGCTTTTTGCATATGGCCCTACAACCATGAGAAATCTAGTTCCTTTTTTTCCCCAGAACAGTATCATAAAGTTTGTCAGATGGTTCTATAAATCCTAGATAAACTATATCCACAACATTCTAGTAATCACCAGTTATATACCACCGGTCTAGTAACACTGTCCAAAAGCAATGAGTTTAGTGTGGTATAACATCTTGATTATATCATGTTTTCTCTATGCAATCACCCACTCCCTTTTCAAGATGTTCTGTCATCCTTTTAATAACACATTCTAGAACTCTGGCAGAAATCAGTCGACTTTATTGATATGTTGATCATATAACCCATTTGTTTCTCCTTTTTGGAAAAATGGTATATTTGCCATTCTCCAATCCTGTGGTAAATCTCTCCTTCTCCAAGATTTTCCAGAGGTTACTGAGGTTATCTCAGCAATTACACCTGCACTTACTTCAATATTTCAGGAAGTAGTTCATCTTCTTCACTTTTATGCCCATACTACTAATGCTACTTGAGAAAATTATGAAACTGCAATGACTAAATTTGCAGGGGGTTTTTCCTCCTTTAATCTTGTCAACTGGGATTTTTTTGCTTTCATGAAAATCATCTGACTCTTCATTTCTGATTCTTTCTAAATTATACATTATTGTATTATTGAGCACTTTACAAAATCAACATTTCCATTTACCAAGAATATAAGAAAAGGGTTATTTTTGACTCCATGTAAATGTCTATGATACTGTTTCAACACTACCCTGCCTATGTCCCCTTATGAACAGTCTTCTATTTCACTCTGATTTCACTTTTATTTTTTTTCATTTTTTTATATCATTATCACTCCATCCCAATTCCTCTATAGCTCTTTCAACACATAAATACATATCCTCCCTTACATATGTACAAATAAATATGGTCATAACAAAGCAAAACAAAACAAAAACAACATATGAAAAAGTATGCCTCATTCTGCACCTCTAATCTATCACCTCTTTGCCAAGAGGTGGAAGTATGCTTTTTCATTATTCTTCTGGCTTTGTGACAGCTTGTTATATTGGTCAGATTTCTTAAGTTGTTTATAACTGTTTTCATTCAAGGTATAGTCGTTGTTTAACTATTTCCTGGTTCTGATCATTTCATTATGAATCATCCCAGGGTCCTCTAAACTACTCCTTCTGTTTAGTTCTTAAGGTACAGTAATATTCCTAAAACATGGTTTTTCAGTCATTATTCAATCAATAGGCGCCCCTCTAATTTTGAACTATTTGCAAATGTTATTAAAAATAGTTTGTGCATATGAGTCCTTTCTTTGATTCCCTTGGGGGTATATGTCTATCACTTGTTTAAAATGCTAAGAATTATTGCTATAGCTCTGAACCTGAAGAAAGACTACTGCCCATATAACTCTGTTAGTCATATATACGTGATAATTAAACTCATGGAGCTGATAAGGTCACAAAAGAGATAATGTGAGAAAAGAAAGCCAAGAATGGAGGCTTGTGGTATACACACAGACAGAACAAGTGATGTGGATGATGATCTAAAGAAAGGAAATATGAAGGAGCTGTCAGAAAGGTAGGAGGAGGGGGCAGCTTGGTAGCTTAGTGGATTGAGAGCCAGGCATAGAGACTGGAGGTCCCAGGTTCAAATCCAGCCTCAGACACTTCCCAGCTGTGTGACCCTGGGAAAGTCACTTAACCCCCATTGCCTAGCCCTTACTGCTCTTCTGCCTTAGAACCAATACACAGTATTGATTCCAAGATGGAAGGCAAGGGAGAGAGAGAGAGAGAGAGAACGAAAACATTATTCAGGACCATTGGGTAATCAACAGGGTCAATTATAGTAGGTAATTTAATAAAGAAGAAGACAGAGAAAATAAATATCAGATTTGACAATTAATAGAACATTGGCACCTTTGGAGAAAGCAGTGTCTGTTGAGTGATGAAGTTAGAAGCCAGACAAGAAAGAGTAAGAAGACAGTGAGAGGAAAGGAAGTGGAACCCATAAGTATAAAAAATTGTAGAACTTCTGGTCCCTGTATTCAGAAGAGATTGATTTAATAGCTTGTTTTAACCATGGATACATGAAAAACAAAGTATTTGGGGGGAAAATATATATTGATTAAATTGTGACATTTTAGCTACTTGAACAACACTTTGACACACAGGCATAGCCAGTGTTGTAGGTAGATAATGTGCTGGCCCAGAGTTAAGTATGAGACTATCAGGTTGACTTGTAGGATATTGAATAACACTTTCAATGTTTACAATGAGCTGAAAATGAAAACTGCCATGAGAGAGATTTTTAAGAAAACATGGCCAGAAAGGGAGATAGGTCCATCATGTGATAAGAATAACTGCCTAAATATCTAATTGGATCCCTCGAGCTATTAAAAGAACTAGACACTATTGATATAGATTTGATATCCTATGGAGACTCTATAGAAGGACATGAATGAAATGAAAATTTCTCAGGATAGAAGAGAGGGAGGGGATGGAGGGAAGGAAGGAAGGAAGGAAGGAAGGAAGGAAGGAAGGAAGGAAGGAAGGAAGGAAGGAAGGAAGGAAGGAA
>NC_058130.1:608428218-608437182 GCF_016433145.1 Gracilinanus agilis | reverse complement strand
TATATATATGTAAATATGCTATCATTCAATCCTCACAACAACCCTAGGAGGTAGGTACAGTTATTATCTCCTATGTATTGTTGAGGAAACTGAGGCCAACAGAGTTTAAGTGACTTACCCATGTTTAAACAGCTAGTGTTTGAGACCAGATTTGAACTTATGTTTTCCTACCTCCAAGCCCAGCCGTCTATCCACTGCACTACCTAACTACAGAAAGGATAAGATCTATACCAGTGGCAGGAGTAGCCATACCTATGAGATCACGATTTCCTCAGGACATCAGAGCAAGTGATAATTTCTGGAGATCTCTCTTCTGCAATACTCTGGTTTATGGCATTTTTCTCATTATGCATGACCACAAAGAGGGTATAATGCAATTAAAGTTATTCCAAAAGTCTACAGTTTCTTTCAAATGGCTGGTGTAGTTTATGATTTCAGCACAAGGAAATTTGTTCCAGTTTCCATTTTTTTTTCTGAGCCATCATGCTATGCTTTGTCTGCTACATATTTAATAAGAAATAGTTGATGTTAATCTTGCCAGATTGAATTTAAAGGGTTGGATGCAAAACCAGTATTTTAATTTGTGAGGAGATTTAAAGTGTGGTTTGATCAGCTGTTTTCTAAAACAGATTAAAACTGTTTCCTTTTCCTAGCTGGCAAAATGCACTTGGAATGAATATGTGTATGAAATCTCCAGTGGACTCTGTGACTTCTCTAACATGTGCTATTGGGCGGTGATACTAATAGCTCCCTCTAGACTAAAATGAGGTAGGAAATGGACCAACAGGTGCCGGACCTTGAGATTGCAACTTTATGAAGTGGTAAGAGGCAAGAAAGACTATGTCAGCCTGCGCTTTCCTGGAGGCAGGGCCCGCCCCAATCTCCTCTCACCCCATTGCTCACTACAGCCCTCTTCCAGTCCTACTCATGTGTCATGTATCCCCACCGGCTCCTTAAATTCTGGAGTACACGTGGAAGTGTCCGGATACCCTGGAAAGAATTTACCCTGGAGTCAGGGTGGAGGGGAGCCCCACGACCGCCGTCCAGGCATTACTACCCGTGTGATCTTGCCTAATCCAACCACAGCCTCTCTAGACCTCCATTTCTTCATCCAAAAAAAGAAAAAAGAGAGGGCTGGACTCCGTGGCCCGGGAGGCCCTTCCAGCCTAGGACCTACGGACTAGAAGGATGGTCAAGACTAAGGAGAGACCCCCGAGGGAGAAAAAAATGTCCTTATTTTTCTGTCTGTCTCTTAGAATCCCTCTCAGACTCCCGGCATCCCAAACCGCATGTTCTGAAATGTTTTTTTGAGCAAACTCTTTCCTTGCTTAAATTCTTTCCCTTCTGCTCCTATCCTTTCTTCTACCACCTTCAATTGATTAGAAAAACTGATCTCATTCAACCCAAATAAGTATAAATTCAACCCAAACACATACACACAGAGTACACAACATATAACACACACATAGCACACTCATCACATATATACCACACATGCATGTATAGCATATGCAACGCAGACACACATATATAAACAGACATGTACCACATAATACACATATACACAGCACATGCACACACAAATACATGCCACATGAGACATTGATATATGTGCCTCATACACATGTGTGCCATGCATGCACATGCAACACAACACTTGGGCACTATGTATGTATGTATATATATATATATATATATATCACACAACACACATATACCACACAAGATACAAAAACATGCCACTAAACACACAACAGACAGGATATGCAATACACATATGTGTGCCATAACACACACAAATATATACCATAAAAGACACAGATATGTACCACATAATACACATATACATGCCATAACACACAAATACATACCATATCAGACACAAGTATATACCACATAACACAATATACACCATGCAATATGCAGCACATACATGCACATACACAGCACATGTATACATGTTACATGTCGTGTCTCTACATGTGTGCCACATATCAGACCTCACACACCGCATGACACACACACCACATAGCACACACACACACACACACACACACAATAAGCAACAATTGAAAACAAATCCCTTCTTCTGTGTTTGGGTGTTCTGCCCCGCTTTACGTGTGGATCTTTGTTTTCCTTGCATTTAATTATAAATGCTGGTGGGAGGGCCCTCTGCCATTTTGGATGAACTCTCCTACAGGCTCCGTCTATCCCCATGAGCATGTGAATGCTTATTAAACATTACTCTCGACTGACTGATAAGACAAGTCACCGTGCCAGAGGAAATGCTAATTTTAAGATACCAACACTTCACATGAGGACTACCCAGCCGCCTGGGGCCGCTCCTGGGAATTTGTAATACGATACAGAATCTTTCCTCCTTTTATGTCACCTGTTACAATTTCCCCTCACTTTTCAGTTACTGAAAATCATTACCATCTGACATCTGTCTGGCTGTCTCAAGCCAGGTCTCCTCTTCCAAAGGGAAGTGAAGAATTTTTTTTTGCCAAAATTAGTTGTATAATAGCTGCAATCCCAACTGGCATCCTCCCAACCCTCTTTTGGTGGTAGCGACCTTGAAGTCTATCATTTTGGTGTTAATGACAGAAAGTCTAAGCAAAGGTGAGAAGTAGAAAATGCTGCTCAAAGATAGCATCTGGTCTACTGGGGAACATTGTTAGTGTTGGCAAAGCAATTCTGCCAAAGGATCCAAATTTCATTTTGGCTGAAGTAGAATCCTTAAAATTAGAAAGAATATGTTTGGAGAGAAAAGAAAAATGATCAAAGTATAGTACCATGCCATGTACACAGTAGGAAAAGAATGCTTCATAGAATCATTCATTTAGAGCTAGAAGGAACATAGATATTATCCAGGGCAAACCTCTAATTTGTATACATATATGTAATATTTATTATATATTATATATATGTAACATGAACAATATAAATATATTTATATATTATATATTTGTGTGTATGTGCATGCATGTCTATACACACAAATGCATGTGTATATACACATACACGCATATCATTTGGGTTTTTCCTCACTTATGCTATGTTATCATATGTCCATTTCCTTCTCCTTCTCCATGTACCATCCCTTCTAATAAAGTAAAAAAAGAAAAGAAGAAAAATAAAGCAGTTCAGCAAAACTATCTACACATCAACTAAGTCTAACAGCATATTAAATTTCTCACGTCCATAATTTTCTACCTCTACAAAGAAGGAAGAGAGATACATTGTCCTCAGTCCCTCTCCAGAGCCAACCTTGGCTAACTTCATCACACAACATTTGCTTTTTTTGAATTAATTCCATTGACATGGCACTCATCATGTGTATCATTTTCCTAGTTCTGTTTACTTCCATCTGCATCTGTTCATTTGAGTTTCTCCATGCTTCTCCGGTTCCCTCATTTTGCAACTGAAGAAACTAAAGTATAACAAATGAATGAATTTATCTAAGGTTTTACAGATCAAGTCAAATCAAGAAATTTTTCAGGAAATACGAGTGGCATAGTCAATAAAGAGTCAACCTTCTCTTCAGGTACCTGAATCAAGTCCCACTTGTCACAATTAATAGTTTTTTTTTTTTAATTTAAAACCCTTAACTTCTGTGCATTGACTCATAGGTGGAAGAGTGGTAAGGGTAGGCAATGGGGGTCAAATGACTTGCCCAGGGTCACACAGCTGGGAAGTGTCTGAGGCCAGATTTGAACCCAAGACCTCCCATCTCTAGGCCTGACACCTAAAAGTTTTATGATTTTAGGCAAGTCACTTAACCTCTCAGTGTTCCAGGCAACTCTTTTAAACTATAAATTGTAAAACAGTGGCTAATCTGCCTTGGAAGAGGGAGTTTCCTCACTGGGAGAACAAATCCACATTGTAGGATGATCATTCTAGATAGATTAGACCCAAGAGAGGAAAATTTTGAAGCATGGAAAACAATTAAGAGAATATTACAATAGTACTAGTAAGAGATGACAATGTCGTAAGCTAATGTGATGGCTATATGAGTGAAGAAAAGGGAACAAATGAAAGAAATGTGAAAGGAGAATCAACAAAACGTAGCATAAGAATTAATATGGAGAGAGACAGTTTTCTCATCTGTAATAAAAGGGATAATAACCTCTGCATAGGGTTATTTAGAGAACCAAATAAGATCATGTATGTAAAGTACATTGTAAAAGGTTCTATAGAAAAACCAACTTTTATCAATCATCAGTTTTGATATGTTTCTGTCCAGCTTTCTGTGTACTTGTTTTGGACAGTTCTAGAATGAGCTCTTCTTATGGAATAGTGGAAAGAGTATTAGTGCTATGGACAGATGAGAAAACAGAAGCTCATAAAGACACATAATTTTCTTAGGATCCCAAATATTAAGCTTCGAGGCCAGGTCTTCACTCCAAGATCAACATTCCATCCACTCAGTATGTCACATTATATTTCCCAGTGGTAGAAAGAAATGTTAATGAAATATTTTTCATCTTTTTAATAAGGAGAACTACAGTAGGAATCAGTAAATGTTGAGAATATCTTTTACCAGGGGACAGAAGATCTCATTGAGGTATCAAATTAACACCTTTCCTTAAGAGTAGCTTCATCTCTTCTTCAGTCTTTTCATTGTTTAGCTCAGTGATGGGCAAACTACAGCCCATAGGCCTGGAATATTCTATCTGGCCTTGGGACATTATTCCTAATCTGACAAATACAATGAGTAGGATACAATACAATGAAACTTTAAGAGTTGCCTTAGAAACAGACTGACAGATGAGCATTTCCCTTCCTTTGGCCCCTCTTTAAAAAGTTTGCCCATCACTAATTTAGCTCAATGAGTTCATTAGTCAGCAAAAGTTTTTGTTCCCTCTTCCAGATCAGGAGAGAATATTTACATAGCAGAGAACATTCTTAGCCCTCCACTTAGCCTGCTCTCTAAAAGTTATTCTGACTTCACAAAAGGCCTAACCTACTCCCTGAGCATTGAATAGACACTGGAAGAATCTAGTTTAACAAACTTTATATATATATATATATATATATAACAACTCAATTGAAAGAAAAGGCAAGTATTGAGTAGGCTGGACAAAGAGTCTATTCTGTGTTAATTTTAGCAAGCAAAGGTATGTGGCATTTAAGATGATTTCTTTCAGTCAGCTTTTAATGCAGAGCCGGATATCCTCTTGGCAAACTAAAGTCCTAGAAAACACTTCATTTAATGCTTCCTACAGATTCATCATTATATTCCAAATCATCGCCTTTGTACTAGACTTAAGATATGTTAACATGAAGGGAAAAGGAACTTGTTTCTACATGTACTCTCTTGATGGCTCCCAGAGGTGCGCCCAGAAAGAATGTCCATTCTCCTCCTTCCAGTGCTCTCCCTCCCCAATCCCTCCAAACTCTTGGAACCTTTATAGAAAATTTAAACACAATAGTCTTTTAGCTCATCCCCAACTCCCTCTCAGAAGAGAGAAAAGGATGCTCTGAGGACTAATTCGAAAATGTAACAGTTCCTGGAAATTTGAATAACTTACCTGGTGATGTCCAGAAACCTTTCATTTCTATGATATGTTTTTTTTTAATTACCTGTGATCTAAACAGTCACCATTATCTAAAGGAAAATATTGCAGAACTCATTTTTATTCACAACCTTGAATCAACTCATCTTTTCTGGAAATGTAATATCTAATATTTACAAAATCTTTTATAGTTTGCAAATACACTATATGCATTTGAGCCTTGCAAGACTGCCAGTGAGCTAAGTACTACTTCCCCATTTTGCAGATGAAGAAGTTAAGATTAAGAAAAAATAAAAGACTAACCCAGGATCAGAGAGCTAGTAAGTAATGGAAAAATTATATTTAACCGAGGAATTTTTCTGATTCCAAGTTTCGCACTCTTCCCATTATACACATTGCCTCTGAATGGAATAGCTTTCCTCTCCAGTCACCGTTTCCATATTTTAAAGGAGTTGGTGATAGCAACACTTCTGCATCCATAATGATGGGAACCAGGGCTTTTCATAATTGTTCTTCTTCACTTCTGCAACAATTTACCACACTTTAACCACTTTCTTTCCCAGTCCTGACTCCCATATTCCAAATTCAAGAGGTTAAGTAAACTGACACGTATAGCAGTCCTTAAAAATAATAATAATAATCTCAGGGACAGCTAGGTAGCTCAGTGGATTGAGGGATTGAGAGCCAGGCCTAGAGATGGGAGGTCCTGGATTCAATTCTGATATCAGACACTTCTAGCTGTGGGATCCTGGGCAAGTCATTTAGCCCCCCATTGCCTAGCCCTTACTGCTCTTCTGTCTTAAAGCCAATACAAAGGATTGATTCTAAGACAGAAGGTAAGGGTTTAAAAAAAAAGAAAGAAAAGGAAAAAGTCTCCTGATAAGATGTTTCAAATATTATTTTTCAAATATTATCTGGAGATAATATGCTTAGCATATACAAATGTGGGGTTTGACTTTTTCATAATGATATATTATGAATAAATATTATATAAAATATTGTGTTATATACATGGTAAATATTGGACTGGCCTTATGATTTTATTAGTATTAGGATCCCATGGGTATGGAAACTTCTACTATTTCAGATTGGCAACTACTTTGTAATTTTTTTAACCTTCAAAAGTGGTCCATGACATTAAGAAGCTAACCAACCTCCCCAGGGTCACATAGCCAGGATATGTGAGCACCGAACTATGCTCTCTACCTACTATCTCAGAGATATCAATTCAAATAGAAACAAAGACCATTAAACTGTGTGGGTTTTGAGTCAGGAAGACCTGAGTTCAAATCCAACATCAGACACTCACTTAGCTATGTGACCCTGGGCAATTCACTTAACTTTTTGTCTGTTTTTTAATCTATAAAATGAACTGGAGAAATAAATAGCAAATAAGTATCTTTGCCAAAAATAAAATCCCCAAATGGGGTCAAGAGGGATCAGACAGGCCAACAGATTCTATCTAAGGAACTCTAAGTGCCCAGTATTGATTTAGAAAACTACAAGTGAGCATTATCTGTGTTTTATTGTCCCTTAATTTATTTCATTAAATATTTCCTAATTATGCTTTAATCTGGTTCTGGCTGCATTTAGAAAGGCTGTGAACAGTTTGCAGCCTGCAGCCTGTAGGATGGACGTCTCCGCTCTAACTTCCATTACCTTTCCATAGAAAAATTCTATGAAAGAGTATTTATAGAATATATTTATAAAGAGAACATTTTATTCTGAAAATAGTAATATTAGAAACGTTTCTTCATTTCTTCCTTTAAAGTATAGGACAAATATTGCCAGCCTCAGTTTCCTGGGAAATAAGCTGAAGAAATGAAAGTCTAAACCATTTGCTCAATATAAGCAGAAAATCAGTGGCAGAGTTGGAAATAGCAACCAAATCTCCTGACTCCTATGCTATTCGTTTATTTACTTTTCCAATCTTTGAAATTATGTCCTTTGCAAAATTGCCCTAGGGGACACATACAGAAAGTTAACACATTAATTATAACAAGTAAAACAATCTAGAAATAACAGTAACAGCTTAAACTATTTTTTAAAGTAATAAGCTTTATACTCTTAGTGTTACTTTGCTGTAGAAAGTAAGACAGACTAAATGGAGGGAAAATATATATCTAGACAGAGTGATTACACTATTAGATAAAAGAAAAAGGACTTTGAGAGTTTCTTCATCTCCATAGGGCCTCTGTTTTCTCATCTGTAAAGTGAGAAGGTTGAACCAATTTTCTTCTAGATCCAAACCCTATTATCTTATTTGAAAGAAGAGAGGATATTATCCACCTCTCATAAATCAGTAGCTATGAAAGGTTCTTTTAAAATCTCCCTTAAGCTTGGTCTATAGTAACCAATATTGATCATCAGATGGACTTGAAAACTATACTTCCAGGATTGTTAAGACATTATACAGCCACAGATATTTTCCCAGGGTGCAATCAGCAAAGATCTTCTTGTCCTTTTTCCTTTCTTTCACATGTCCCATTGATTGAATGTTTCTTGCTCAAAATGCCAAACATCTGGCATATAAATGACTATTCTGGATCAGATGCTGATGCTTTTGTCAGTATACTAACAAAAATATTCTCAATGGCCTAACCAACTTCTCGTCTCTATCCCTCTGATTGTTCCATTTTTTTATGGATTTTAATTTTTTTCTCCAGAAAAAAAAAATGTGTTCTCTAGTAATTGCCTGACTCTTAGTAAAATGTAAGTTTATGGAACAATTTTTGAGTGAAGTCCTTTGTGAGACAAATATAAATAATGTTAGTAGTATAAAGAGCACTGAGGTCAATAGTGGTCTTGTGGTATGCCAGCACACTCTAGGGAGCATTCTCATTGGCCTTTCCCCTTAGAGAAGTATTGCATTAAGGAAGAATTGAAGGGAATACTACCCCACAGTGGAGCAACGTATCTGACCATGTTGTATGCAATTTGAGTTGGAGGACTGACTATTATTTTTATAGATGGAAGTCTTGTTATATTTGAACTTCAGACCATATTAAAACAAAAGGCACTTCCAGGTGTATTCAATAATAATAATAGTGTTAAGATTGAGGTTCAAAACAAAGGTTTTATAAAGGTACTGTTAAATGGTAGTTTCAACCTACACTGTCATTTTTGCTTTTTTTCAGAGTGGGGTGGTTGGGAGGTGTCTATGTCTAAGTACTAAGAATTAGACTTTTTTAAAAAATTAATTTCCCTATAATCCAGTGTATATTAAACCAAAATTCTCTCTCTGTTCCTCCCAGGCAATAGTCACTATATTTAGTCAAGTACCTGTGATCTTTTGGATTATTACAGTATGACCATTATGCTATATATACAGTAGGAAGACAGAAAGGCAGGCAGACAGGAGAGAAGGAAGGAAGGAAGGAAGGAAGGAAGGAAGGAAGGAAGGAAGGAAGGAAGGAAGGAAGGAAGGAAGGAAGGAAGGAAGGAA
>NC_058130.1:608334536-608425260 GCF_016433145.1 Gracilinanus agilis | reverse complement strand
AAGGAAGGAAGGAAGGAAGCAAAGAAGGAAGCAAAGAAGGAAGGAAGAGAGGGAGGAAGAGAGGGAGGAAGAGAGGGAGGGAGGGAAGGAGAAGGAAGAAATATTCAATTGTGTGAGCAATAGGTCCTTTCATATAAGACCCCATCATATCTGAGAAGCTTTATATCACATGGAAGATTCATTTCCTAACTAAGATAATAAAGTACATCTTTAAGAGCTAAATGTTATTAAAAGAAATATAAGTGGATTACACCATAGTGATTCGATTTTGTCATATATTGGAAATAATTCTGAACTAGGAGTTAGGGGATGGATTTTATTCCCAGCTCTGCTACTAACTTGTTGTATGAGATTGGGCAAATTAATTAACCTCTTTCAGTCTTGGTTTGATCATCTGTAAAAATGAGGCATTTAAGAAGAGCTCTCTAAGGTCTTCCCAAGTTCTAAAATTCTGTGATCTATTCTATAACATATCTAAGATGAATTAATAAAAATCTAAAAGAGTAAAAAAAAACGTTCACAATATTAAATTAGAGAATAGTAGACAACAAATGCAATATTCTGAAAACAGTTAGACCTGAACTAATGGTGAAGGGGAAAATGGCACTCAGTTTGGCTTCAAAGGAACTGGGTTGAAAACCCAGCTTGGCCATTACTCTTTGAGTCTCCTTTTCCTTACCTGTAAAATGAGATGGTTAGGGCAAAGCTAGGTATCACAGAGTACCAGGTCTGGAGTTGGGTTCATACCTGGTCTTGGACACTTGCTGTGTGACCCTAGGCAAGTCACTTAATGCCATTTGCCTAGCCCTTAACCTTCTGCCTTAGAGTTGTCACTAAAACAAAAAGGAGTGGTTATATAAATATATATATATATACATACTTGCATACATATATGTATATATATATATATGTAATTTTTTACGAGTTGGCTAGAACAGTTGACCTCTAATACCCCTTACAGTTCAATATCCAGGATCCTAAGAAGTGAAATTGATGGAGAATGAATCTCAAATAAGATATTCCCTCCATGGAAATAACCTTATAACCACATGTACTTGTAAGAGTTCTTTTTTTTTTTTTTTTGGTCATGTTAAGAAAGATTGTCATTGTGCTAAAAGGAATAATGAACTGGAGGAATTCCATTGAACTGGAACAACCTCCAGGAACTGATGCAGAGTGAAAGGAACAGAACCAGGAGAACATCATACACAGAGACTGATACACTGTGGTAAAATCGAATGTAATGGACTTCTGTACTAGCAGCAATGCAATGATCCAGGACAATACATAGAAACTTATGAGAAAGAACACTATCCACATCCAGAGAAAGAACTGTGGGAGCAGAAACATAGAAGGAAAACAACTGTTTGATCACATGTTTTGATGGGGATATGATTGGGGATGTAGACTCTAAATGATCACCCTATTGCAAATATTAATAATATGGAAATAGGTCTTGATCAATGACACATGTAAAACCCAGTAGAATTGCTCATCAGTTACAGGAGGGGGGAGAGAGGAGGGGAGGGAGAGAACATGAATCATGTAACCATGGGAAAATATTATTAATTAAATAATTAAATAATAAACAATTTTTTAAAAAAGGAAAGAGTTGTCTTTGTTATGCACAATGTCTGACTTCTGATTAATGCTCCTATACCTATTATTCCTAAACTTCAACTTACCTGGCTCCCCCTACAGGTAGGAGGAGGCTTAGAACTCCCCAAACTGGTCTCTAGCTACTACTGTTCATAACATAGGCTCCATCTTGCCACTAGGCATTCAGTAATATTTCATTTTGAAGGGGGAAAAAATGACTCTTATTCTAGTTTAAAACCTTTTATTAGATTATAATTTCCACAAGGAGGTCATATGTCTTTATATAATCTAATGCTCACCCCCAGAAGAATGTAAAGTCTTTGAGGTTAGATAGGGCCTCTTTTCACTACTTTTTTTGTCTTTGTGTTCCAATGATTAGCACAATGCCTCACATATATAGGAGTCACCAAATAAATTCTTTATGATTTATATGAATTGAATTTGATTGCATTGAATTGAATCAAATGGAACTGATTGAATTGGTGTTTCTCTAGCACCCAGCTCTGCTTGTTTTCAATAGTAAAGGGTATATAAATGTTTGTTGAATGAAGGAAGGAATCAGAAAAAGGATAAAACCATTACAAGTATGCATAGGACAAAAAAGCTGACTCAGGCTGGGTTGCTCGGAATTATACATCCTCTATTTTAGCTAACTATAAACACCAATGAGCTGCATTCCAAGTTAAGTGAGAATAGCTCAGTTGATTGCTCAGATACTACAAGGTCATAAGAAAAATGATAGAATCTAGAGAATGTGAGCAGAAAATATAGAAACAGTTTTGCCCCTTTGCTCAGTTCTACATTTCTAAAAAGAACTTAATGTATTTCTTTTTCATTCATATCATTGTTCTCTCCCTGCACTACTATTCCTTGAGTCCAACACACAACTGAAGATAACAAAGAAAAGATTACAAATTGAACATGTTTAAATCTTAATTCCTAAACTAATTTTTATCAAATTAATCAATCAACATTTATTAAGTGCCTACTATGTACCAGGCACTGCCTTAAACGATTATCAAGTCATAAGGTCCCAAACAAGTTCTCAGAAGTGTGGGTGCTTGTGTTGGTGTCCTTGTTTCTTTAGGCCTGAACGTTGTCATTCTATATTTTATGAAGCAGAATTATTTACAACTTACAACTATTTACTTGTTGATAGACAACTAACTCAGTGGGCTGAGTGTTGGACTTAGCCTCAGGAAAGTCTATGTTCAAATCCTACCCACCAACAGTTACTTATCTGTGCGACCCTGAGTCGGTCACTAAAATTCGTAAAGCCTTAAGAAATTCTCTAAGACAAAGTTAAAGCTAGATCGAAATCTGCATTGGTGGAAAGAATTCCCACAATGGTGAAATCACAGGTCCTTGACATATAAATCACTTTAGTGTTGGATTTAGTAGGTGCACTGCATTAACAGGTAATGATTTGAATTAATCCTAATAAATTTCATGGAATTTTAATGTTTAAAGGGACCTCGAGGTCATTTAGAATAGACTCTTTAAAAAACTGAAAAGGACTTACTTGTGCAAAAATATTTATAACTGATTTTTTTATTTGGGGGCAAAGAATTAGAAACTAAAGGGATGTCCATCATTTGGGGAATGGCTGAACCGTGGTATATGATGGTAATGAAATACTATTGTTCTGTAAGGAATGATAAACAGCACAATTTCAGAAAGAGCTGGAAAGACCTATATGAACTGATACAGAATGAAATAAGCAGAACTAGAAAACATTGTACCCAGTAACAGCAAAACTGGGAATGAACAAATGTGGTAAACTCAGTTACTATCAGCAAAACAATGATCTAGGACAATTCTGAAGGACTTGTGACAAAGAATGCTTTTGGAGTAGGAATGCAGATAAAAGCTACAATTTTTCAGTTGTTTATTTGGATATATGTTTGGGGGTTTCAGTTTTATAAGATTATTCACTTAAAAATGAACAATATAGAAATATGCTTTGCGGGAAAATATACTTATAACCCAGACTGATTTACTTGCCAGCTCTGGGAGGGAGGAGTGAAAAAGGGAGGGAGATAATATGGATCATATAACTTCAGAAAATTAATGTGGAAGTTTTTATTACATGTAATTGGTAAAAAAATTGAATTAAAAAAGAATAGCCTGTTCCATCAAGCATGAATCACCATTATAAAATCTCAGAGAGTGGGCCTTTGGTCTTTGGCCTTTGGCCACATTGATGTGACAGGACAGAAAGTATACTTGGATTTGTAGTCAAAGTCCTTAGTTTCTAATTCTGCCTTTACTATTTAGTGACAGGGTAAGCCACTTAGCCCCTCCTGTTGTATGAAAGGGATGAGACTTTGACTAGATCATCTCTGAGGTTCTTTCCAGCTTTAAATTTAAAAATGACAATACATCGTTTTGCACAGTCAATGGAAGGTATTCATATAAGCATCCAGATAACAAAGTCAGTTCAAAGAAATATGTTTCACTGAATATTACGATGGCCTCGTTATTCTTCCGATGCCTCAGGACCACATTTTTTTAATGTGACATATTTAGTAAATATTATCTGAGATGACCCACTGTGGAGTAATCATTCACAATTTTCTTTGGGGGCTCTGGTAGTTGTGCACAAACAGAAATGTGTTTCATATAATGCTCTATCTAGTTTAAAAGATGATCAGTATGGTTTCTGGAAAGAAAATTACTTTGGAGCCTGTTGTGGTTTTCAAAGCCAAATCTGGAGGCACCTGCAAGGAAAAGGAAAATCTTAACTTCAGCCCCAGGTGTGGGAATAACCATTTGTTGAATGCTGGCCACGTGTCCATGAAACACAGAACTACCCACTCAGTCTGAATGAGATCAGCATTACTAGAGCTACCAGAGCTTCCAAAGACAGAAATGGAGACAAGCGCAGCTGTCCATTCAGTTTAAGCCTGCTGTTTAAGATTAAGCTATGAGGTTTAACCTTTATTTTCTTTCAAAGACAGATGAAGATGAACGAGAACTCAATTCTTTCCAATTTCACCCCTTTTTAAAACTTTAGGAGCCAATGAATTGATGTTCCTTCAAGGAATAGATTCCTCTCAACTCTGACACCTTCCTTTAATATCCACAAAGTGAATTATATTCTAACTTCTCACTCTAGGAATCTACAACCTATTTTTATCAATACACATAAACTTAGAGGAAAAAAATTATTCTATTTGTGCTTTCCCTCTTAGATGATATTTCCCTCTGTTGTTGTTGTTGTTGTTCATGCGTTATTTTCAAAGAAAACCAATGATTTCATGAGGTAACATCTTGCCCTGAGCTTAAGTTGGATTTAAGTAAATCAGAATCGCACAAAGTAGTCAGCCTCACTCTTCTAGAGGCATTGAAATCCAGTGGCAAGGCAAGAATCCGGACTACTGGCAGTGGCCTGGGATATGATGGATGACCCTGGCGTCTTCCATATCTGGTCAAGCTCTCAGTAGTCCACAGCATCTGCTTCAGCTGCCGTCGTGACCGTTGGAACAAATTGTTCTCATCTACCCACTCTGCCTGGGAAAGTCTTCACCTGCTTGGGATAGCTCTCCCCCTAATTCGCCAAGGGATTTAGCTATTACTAGGGTTATTGGCTTTCTACTCTTTGAAAATAAATGAAAAGTGAAAGGCAACAGGTTTCACCCACTTTTTAGTTTCTCTATAGAACAAAATGGCATCAGAATTAAATTACTGGATTTAGAATCAGGAAGACTTGGATTCAAATACCTCCTCTGGTATTTACTATAGGCAAGTCACCCTCTTTTTGCCTCACTCGCTATGCACTCATTTGCAAGATGGGGATAATCATACCTGTAGCACCTGCCTTGCAGGGTTATTTTGAGAATCACATAATGTTATATACACAAACTGTAAGATACTGAATAATTATCAATTAGTGCTACGCTGTTCCAGAGTGATATTAGTGCCATCTTGTTGAATTAGGGACTTCTTCCTATCCTAACCCTACCAACATTAGAGAAAAAATATTGGCCTCCCCCCATCTCCAAAAAAAGAAAAAGCAAGGATATTAACATCCATAATTTAAATAGTTTGGTGGACAAATGGACCCCAGAGTCAGGAAGATACGGGTTTGAATTCTGCCTCATATACTTAACTAGCTGTATGATCCTGTTCAAGTCATTTGATCTCTGCATCAATTACCTCATTTGCAAAATGAAGATTATAATATATACCTCACGGTGCTATTTGCAAGGCTCAAATAAAATAACATATTTAAAGTACTTTGTAAACTTTGTCAAATAAATGCTATATTAGTCAGAGCTAAGGATCCATTCTTTTCCTCCTTTTGTGTTTCCACATGGTATTGGCATTAGAGACCCTCTGTATCTAGGATCTATAACAGCCCTGTAAGGCAATTTTCTGTGGTCTTCCATCCTACTCCAAGAAGGCCATGAATATCAATGAGGCCTATCCAACTCTGAGTGGACAGCACGACTCGTGAGAATTGGGACAATAATTATAATGAGGTACACTTTTTCTCTTTTCAACATCTCTTCCATGTCACCTTCATAGAGAGTCATTAATTCTCTCACCAAAATTTTTCAACAGAAAATTTTAAAGGCCATTAAAAAGCCAAACAATATAAAAAGGCCAGACTGAGATCATTATATCAAGTTTATTTCATTAAGTAAGCTAGTTCTAAAAACGATGAATAAAAAATATTTATTAGGAACCCAGGACCAGAAGTGTGAGCCCATAACCATGAGCCCATTTTCAGGACATCTTTCCTAAGGTAGCTCAGTATCATTTGACCAAAATTTTAATAAATAAGAGCTAAGTTTACAATAATAAAATTTAGAAAATGAGAGTACTAATTTTATTGCGTTATAGACTAATTCTTATCAAACTAACCAGAGCTCATAAATGATTTTTTAAAAATCTGTTTTGAGATTGCAAATTATGACCTTTGTAGTTTGTACAAAATAATCAATATTCATTACATTTCTACTTTCTCCAGAGTATAGTGTTTGGAACTGTGTAATGGAATATCATAATGCAGGTTGGATTTATATATTGTACATATATTATAAAGCAAACATCTGGAAAAAACTCAATTGAAACTATATGCTATAAGGAGTGAGGAAATTTCTAGCATTTCCTAAAAGCCCAATGTTTTTTCTTCTTTAAAGTTTAAAACCTTCTGAATCTTCCTTAGCTTATAGTCTGTTCCCTGTTACAGTCCCTCATGTTCTCCATCCTTCCCTCCCTCCATATGTCTGAAATATAGCCATTCAAAATAGCAAGCTTACGTTAATTACCAGAGACAAGTGTTAATGGATTTTAATTTTGCTTTATTAGAATTTATGCAAATTGAGCTGTGTTGAGATTTCAAATAAAATCCTTGCAGTTCTTTTTCTTCCCCATATCTCTACTTATCGGGCAGGATGGAGAAAGTTTTAATTAGTATTCTGTGACAAGAACTGTTGATGCCAATGTTCTTAGGAAGAGAAGGAAGTGTCATAAAAATTATCTTTAAAACTGTGTTTCATAATTCATTAATTAGCACTGACGTCTCTCCTATTAAAGATTCTTAGAGTAAGCAACACAATTTAGATTTCCTTTTTTCTGGTAATTTTGTCTGCTGGCTTGTTTTTACCTTTAGGGATGTTTGTCTTGTGGCACACACTTGGAATAGGATTTTTTCTTTTCTCCATTGAATGGACTCCACAATAGGACTTGCTTCTATTTGTATACCCAGCACTTATCACCAGCAGCTAAGTGGTGCAGTGAATAGCTGGGCCTGGAGTCAGGAAAACTCCTCTTATCGAGTTAAAATCTGGCCTTAGACACTTTTGCTAGCTGTTGGAACCTGGGCAAGTCACTTAGCCTTGTGTGCCTCAGTTTCCTCATCCATAAAATGAGCTGGAGAAGGAAGTGATCAAATGTTCCAATAACTCTACCAAAAAAATCCCAAATAGGGTCACAAAGAATCTGATACAACTGAACAACAAAAATACTTACCACAGTGCTGACCCATAGAAAGTGATTGATAGGAGAAGCTAGGTTATTTGCTGGATAGAGCCAGGGCTAATGATGGGAAATCCTGGGTTCAAATGTGACCTCAGATACTTCCAAGCCACATGACCCTGAGCAAGTCACTTTATCCCCATTACCCTTACTGCTCTTCTGCCTTGGAACCAATACAAATATCAATTCTAAGAAAGAAGGCAAGGATTTATTTAAATAAAGAAAAAAAGAAGGAAAGAGATTGGTAAATGTTTTATCTATCTACCATTTTGTCTCCACAAACAGTATACATACCTTAAATGAAAACCCTCATTTTAAAGTAAAAAAGAGCAAAAGAGTCTGTTTTGAATATTTTTCCAGAAATGTCTTATCTAGTACTGGGAATCTCTTGAATTCAAAAGGACACCCTTTGGTACATAGACAGAATAACAAAAGAGTCTTGCTTCTTGAGTGAAGAGATAAACTTGAAGCAACAGAAAACTGAGAATTAAACCTAGAGAAACCCGAGAAAATCTGACTTAGAAATCAATGGGAGTGAACTAGCAATTAATTAGGCGCACATAGCTTGCAGGTCAAGGTTTTTAGTCAGTTTTCTTATTGTCCAGGAGTGGGGAGGGGCTGGCAACAGCATCCCCATTTTGATGTGGCTGCCCTAGCGCTTCCATCTGCTAAGCAACTGTACAGCATTTTCCTGCAACCATCCCGCTACACCTGAGTGTGACATTCACCCATCAGAGACAAAAACAAAAGGGGAAAAAAAAGGTGCTTACATACATCCACTAAGTGTTTCTGCTCTCCATCATTAAAAATAGAGGCTGACTTTCTCACTACATCTGCGTTTAACCTTATTCCCACTACTTCACTCTAGTTATTTAAAATCTTTTCTTCTTGGATTAAGTGTTTCCCTCTCTTAAAACAAATCCAAAATTGTATCCAAACTGGCAATGTGTAATCTCAAAAGGCAGGGTTTGGAAATGGCAACAGTGACCACTCGTATAATTAATACCAGACCTCCTCAAAGACCTTCTTTCACCTACAAATGAAACTAATTACTAGTCTTTTTCACTGGGAGTCCCTCCTTGAGCTACAGAGGAGCTGGGGCAGCTGCGTCTCTTTTTTCAGTTTGCTCCCGAAGAACCTTCCATAAATCTGTTTCAAATTCTATCTCCCGCCTCCCCCACTCCCTAAAAGAAACATTCAGGAAATAGAACCTAGTAAAGTGATTTATAACAGCACACAGTCTGGTGGGGAACAAGCCTGTAGAGAGAGACAATGAATTCCATCCCTTCCTCAGCTATGCCCAGGTGTAAACAAACAGCAAGTTCATGCAATCATCTGCCCCACCATGGCATTGAATTGCAACTATGGAATAGCATAAGCTGGAGAAATACATAAGTAGAAAATCTGGAGAAAACTATGACTAGAAACCCGAAATACATACAAACATGCATGTATATCTTACTTCTCTAACAACAAATGAAGAAGAATCAGGAAAAGATCTGCAGTGCCTACGTTTCCATTAAATTAATAAGAAGAGGACTCGGTGGGCATCTTTTGCTAAGAAGCATGAAGTTGAGCAAGTTGATTCACCTCTTTGGGGGGTGTTTTGGTAAATTTGTTCAATAAACAACTCTCCAGAAAACGTATGCAGGACTCACTTTTAAGTGTAATCTGCATCATTAACAATTTCTCCGTCACTTTGTTAAGGTCTAAACAATTGACAAACGAAACCTTGATTTGCTGTTTGCTAGTATCCGAGGGGTAAATGTTCACCCTAAAAATTTAACAATCATTTGAGCTGGCTCCGCCTCCCTGAACCTGTTCCCCCCCTCTCTGAAATGGGGGTACTTTATAAAATCTAAATTCATTGGATTGTTGTAAGGGAAGAACTTAATCTGACAGAGCTTTAGAAATGTGAATTGTGAAAACAGCTAGTGCTATCTCCTCAAATCGCAGAAAAGGGAAGTATTAAAGCGTTGAGTCAGGTATCAGGGAATGGTTAAGGGAGTAGCAGGCCATGGGGATGGATGTTGCAGAGGGTATATGACTCCGGGTCCTTTTTAATTCAATTATATAATAATAGTGACTTAGTGACTTCCTGTATCATTTATTAGGCACCTCTTATGTTCAAGGCATAGTGTAAAGTGTTATGGATACAAAGCCAGAAATTATATAATTCCTTTCCTCTATTGTGTTTATAAGCAAATGTAAAGTATTCACAAAAATTTCAGGAGAGCAAAGATCTGGAAAGTCCTCATATAGCAAGACGTAGCTGAGCTATACTTTGAAAAAAGCCAGATTCTTTTTTGTTATTTTATTATGTTTTCCTAATAAGTAAGCATTTCTTTTCTTTCCCTCCCATTCCTCCTCAACTGAATAATCAAAATTAAATCCTCATAACAAATATGCATAATTAAGCAAAATAAACTCCCACCTCATATATGTCTCAAATAGATGTTTCATTCTGTATTTTAAGTCCGTCTCCACTCTAGCAAGAGATAGTCAGCATGTTTCATTTTAGATACTCTGAATAAGCTAATAATTTTATGATAAGGAAGTGAGAAGGGAGTGCTTCCAGACATATGAGGTCATTTGCATAAGAAATAAAATTTTGTATATAGGGCAGATTAGGCAGCGAGGTGGGGCAATGGATAGGGTGCCAGGCCTGGAGTCAGGAAGATTCATCTTCCTAAGTTCAAATCCAGCATCAAATACTTACTAACTGTATGACCCTGGGAAAGTCATTTAACCCTGTTTGCCTCCATTTCTTCATCTGAAAAATGAGCTGGAGAATACAATGGCAACCACTCCAATATCTCTGCCAAGAAAACCCCAAATGAAATAATGAAGAGTCAGACACAACTGAAAAAAAATTAATTAACATAGCAGATAATTTTTTACTAGAAAAAGAATTCAATGATAGGAAGTAAAGTTATATAAGCAGAAAATTAGCCAAGAGTTATGTTGTAGAGGTATCTGAAATACCAAGATGAAGATTTTTAATTTTGTCCTAAAAACAAAAGGGAGCCATTGAAGATTTTTTGATAGATGTGGGGGAATAACAAGGTCAAATCTGTTTTAGAAATGTCAAAATTGGCAGTTGTCTGGTCAACCATTTGAAGAAGGAAAAAAATAGAGCAATAGAGATAAGCCAAGAGGCTAACAATGTTGTAACCATCAAGTAGGTGCTTTTTTTTTTTTTAAATCTCTCAGTTATGCTGGTAAATGTAGAAATACTAAGTGCCCCCATTTCAACAGTTTAGGTGGCCAGAGAAGAATTATTGCTTCCTTTACTTTGTGCCTCTGGTTCAGTCCTCAGGAAATATAGGTGAAAGATCAACACCAGATGGCTCTAGAGGGGATACTTCTAATGGTTCTGCTGTTCTCAAGTCACCCTGGACAATGTGTCGACAACTTCCTGTTCTAAATGTTATAAATGCCTTGGACACTGATTTTCAGTGATGGGAACCAGGTGCCTCCTAGAAGGATTCTTCTCTCCATGAAAGATTATTACTGCACAGTTCCCCAGCAATACCAAATCAGAAATCCTTGTCATCTTGAAGAACGAATGGTTGACTCAACAACTTTTAAAATGAGTATCATAAAAACAATATCAGAGAAGGCAAATGATAGAATGTTGATATAGCATCAGCAGTGCTCCCCCTTGTATTCACTGCTATTTGGAAGCACTATTGAAAATCTAAGGATCTAGGAGCTCCTTTCTATTCATCCTCCAAATAGATGTAACTCAAGGGTTATGCTTTCATGTGAGTAACCAGTGGAAGAGAATACCTCCAAGGGCCATGACAGTTTCTGGGCTCCATTTGGATGGCTTTTGGATGATATTCATACATCAAGGAGATCTTTCCTCCTAAAGAATATGAATGTCCCATTCTAAACCTTTAAGCAGAACATGGTTGTAACTTTCAGTGACCTTCAGTAGAGACGATTAATGTGTCCAAACCGATTAACAAACATCAGGAAGTGTGCATGCCTCGTGTTGGGTACTTATCCTTTGGGTAACAGAACCATACCTGTGATTTCCAAACAGCATAGACATTAGAAGCTGTTCTTTTAATGTCTGTCATCTATGGTAATAAACATTCAATCTTCATGCAGTGACCAGTAAGTGGATACTGTTGGAGGCACTAAACCATATTCATATTGATCTTGCTATAAATAGGGTGTGGAAGCATAAAGAAGCTACAGTTAAATGGAAGGATGACACCCAGGCTCTTCTAAGAAAATCAAATAAATGTGTTTATTTCGTGATCTGTCCAGAGAAACAAGAATCATCATTTAATGGGATACTTGGCAATCTTGCCTCATGATGATCTTAAATAAGTATAGCACCATGAGGACAGTTCAAGCTTGTGTCCACAGAAGGCAGTGGCTAAGGCAGAGAAATGCCACAGGATCAGAACATCTTTTTCAGTCACAGATTCCTTTGACAATATCCTTCATTCTAATTCTCCTTTATATCCTCATTTATTCTATCATTCCAGCTACTCACACCCACTGTGCCCTTCTCTGTTGTCCTCTGAATTATACTTATTTTTGACATTACCCTACAATACTGATAAAATAGTAGTTTTTAAAAGTTGGGTCTTCATTTCAGGGATAAGTTTGGGGCCATTATAGGTGCTCTGCAATTTCCCATAGGCAATCCGACATATACTCTTCTTCCTATTTAATTCTGGGGCTTATTCACTGTCCATTTCTAAGAGATTTATCCTAATAAATGTCAAATGTACAAATGTCATAAAATATAGTCTGGACAATAAATATTTCTTTATCTTCTCAGGGTTTGTTTTTTTTCCTAATGTGTATCATTAAGACAAAAATTTGGAGGAGTTAATGAATCTCTTCCTGGAGAATCTACAATGTTCTGGGGTCTAATAAAAATAGAATGATGTTGAAATCTCATTTTTAACAATAATTTATTTAAATAACTTGTTTAAACTCAGGATGGACAACTTTTAATTGCATGCCTGATCTTTTTGTCTTTTTCATTCATTCTTTTTTCTAATCTGTGTCATTTTTATCTTTGTTCAAACAAGTGAGTGGTCTGAATATACATAAACAGGTGATTCAGGAGTGATTCCCACATTAGTAATGAGTCATTTCCTGTGTGTTAAAATGCAATCAATTCCATTAATAATAGGGAAATCAGTCTTGATCAATGACATATGTAAAACACAGTGGAATTGTTCATTGGCACTGAGAGAGGGTGGGAAGAGGGGAAGGAAAAAACATGAATCATGTAACCATGGAAAAATATTCTAAATTAATTAATTAAATAAATGAACTTAAAAAAAGCTACAATCAATTTCATTGTCCGTGTTAACTAGTGTTAACCGTATCTACTGCCTTTCTTTTTCTTTTGTAGAAGAATGTATTCATCACACAAACACAAACACAAACACACACACTCTCTCTCTCTCTCATATACTTCCAAATATGGTAGAGGTTCAAGTTGTAAAAGACGCCAAAAGCTTATAGATTACTCAGAAGCCTTATGTTTTATACAAGGCACTTTTTTGGTGAGCACCAAATGGCATCTTGAAAAAAAAAAAAGAAATTGGTTATATCTTGGAAAACAAGAAACAACTGGTTACATATGCTGCAGTCATTTCAGAATTATTTGTCTGACAGCAGTGTAGGATCATTGGACTGGTTAAAGCAAAAGTCAAAATAAATATGAAATTAGAAGAAAGAGTAAAGATGAGAAGATACTGCATGAGATTGCAACAATTCAACTCAACTTGTTTAAACAAGCTGTCAACTCCAAAAAAAAATGAGAAATATATTAAAGACATTGATGATGGTTATCACCATTTCTTAAAGAAGTTTAACTGACGCAAACTATTTGTCACAATCAGAAGGCTGAAAGAGCTCAGAAGCAGCCCCACCCAGCATTTGATCTTCTTGCCAAGCAGAGATATGTGGCAGCCAAGGGCAACAATGATTGAGCATACCACTTCATTTACAAAACATTATGGAGTTGAATAACAGAAGGTTATGATTATAAGCAGTATCACCTCACCAAGTTGTGAAAAGCAGATGAGGAGAAAATGACCTAGTAGAAAGCTTGCAATGATACCTAAGCCAAATCATCCTAGGAATATTTGAAAATGAAACCTGAGAGGGGGCAACAAACATCACATTGAACAGATTTATCAGTATTTCTATGTTGATCTATATTCATCATCAAACGAAAATTGAATCACCAAATTTAGACACCTCTGTTACCTTAGCAGTCAGACTTTCACATGAGGAAGTAGCAATGGAGTTTATGAAGTGAAGTCAGGAATAGCAAAATGGTGTGAACAAATTCATATGAAGTAATATGCCCTGGAATTGATAGAACCATAAATGCACTGAGGGATTGGATTTTCCAGGAAAGGCCCTAAGTAGCACTTTTATTGTAAATGCCTGCAGCTACAAAGTATTCTTTTTTGGTTGAACACCTAAAATGGAAGTTGAAGACTGTGGGAAAATGGGTGAAGGGGTTTAGAGATTAAGAGAGAGGGAACATAAGGAAGAAAGAAAGACACAGAGACAAATGGCTCAACAGCATGAGATTCAGTTTGTGATTCTCCTCTGATGGTAAAAAGAGAGAGAGCCACGCGTGGACCCAGTTTTTATTGAGGAATCAAAGAAAGGGAAATAGGAGATAGTTAAAGAACATATGACATGGCAGAAAATTTAACATTGGCTCAGTTAACAACCACAAGATCAAAGAGGTGGAGGCTGACAAGATAGAAGTCAAGGCCCCACCCAGAGGTCCAAATGACCTTTGGACAGTAGACTTGGGGAGTGGTCAGAATACCATAAGATTAGCATTTCATTTTGTTACAAAGAACAAGAAATCAATGATGTGAAATATAAGAATTATATCCATAAGTCTGGTACATGAACAGATTGCTCATAAGAGATTTTGATACATTTTTAATATTTTCATGATTAGTTCATAGCTAGAACCCTACATTTATATTCTCCCTCCTGGAAAAAAAATTAGCAAGAAAATATCAACAACTAGTAATCATATAACATCCTTCAAAACTCTATAAAAATCTTCATGAGAATGTTTCTACATACATTAAGAAATTCCTTTATGTAAATACAAAAAGTAAATAATTCATTTTTCATAGATGCTTTTTTATGGCAGATCATACCTTCACAATTACACAACAAACTACAAGTAAAGAAAATCTAAGATCCCACTGTATCAAGTGTTTTCAATTTTGTTAATAATATACTTGGTATTTTAGAATGAATTAGAACCTTGAAGAATCTCCTCAAGTAAGGTTTCTTTCACCCATTTGTTAAGATTATTTGAGGTTACATGATACTGTTTTCATAAATAAAACAGAAAATCTAAATGAAATTGATGAATATTTCCAAAAATAAAAAATAGTATTATCAGAATCAAAACTGAGAATTTCAATGACCCATTTTCAGAAACAGAAACTGAACAAACCAACAATGAACTTCTCTCTCACAAAAACAAACAAACAAACAAACAAACAAAATATATATATATATATATATAAATATATATATATATAAACTTGTGATTAGCACTAGAACAAGCATATAGAAGGCATTTACTATATGTCTCTAAACTTGACAAGAGAAATCTAACAATATTCAAACAACTATTAATAATTATATTTTATATATTATTATATTATATATCATGTAATATATTAATAATATATTAACATTAATATGATAATAATTAATAAAGCAGTGGCCATCAAAACAGTATGGTATTGGCTAAGAGACAGAAGGGAGGATCAGTGGAATAGACTTGGGATAAGTGATGTCAGCAAGACAGTGTATGATAAACCCAAAGAGTCCAACTTCTGGGACAAAAATCCACTATTTGACAAAAACTGCTGGGAAATTCAGAAAACAATATGGGAGAGATTAGGTTTAGATCAAAATCTCACACCCTACAACAAGATAAATTCAGAATGGGTGAATGACTTGAATATAAAGAGGGAAATTATAAATAAATTAAGTGAACACAGAATAGTATACTTGCCAGATCTCTGGGAAAGGAAAGATTTTAAAACCAAGCAAGAGTTAGAGAAAATTACAAAATGTAAAATAAATGATTTTGATTATATTAAATTAAAAAGCTTTTGTACAAACATAAACAATGCAACCAAAATCAGAAGGGAAATAACAAATTGGGAAAAAAATCTTTATAACAAAAAATTCTTACAGAGATCTAATTACTCAAAGGAATAATAAACTGGAGGAATTCCATGCGAACTGGAAAGACCTCCAGGAACCAATGCAGAGAGAAAGGAGTAGATCCAGAAGAACATTGTACATAGAGACCAATACACTGTGGTAAAATAGAATGTAATGGACTTCTGTACTAGCAGCAATGCAATGACCCAGGACAATTCTGAGAGATTTATGGCAAAGAACGCTACCCACATTCAGAGGAAGAACTGTAGGAGTAGAAACACAGAAGAAAAGCAACTGCTTGAACACATGGGTTGAGGCAGACATGATTGGGGATATAGACTCAAAACTACCACACCAATGCAACTATCAACAATTTGGAAATAGGTCTTGATCAATGACACATGTTAAAACTAGTGGAAATGCACATCGTCTATGGGGGTGGGGGGAAGGTCGGGGGAGTGAAGGGGAAAGTAAGAGCATGAATCATGTAACCATGTTAACTTTTCTAAAAAATAAAAATTATTAAATGTTAAAAAAAAAAAAAGAATGAGCAGGGTAGATTTAATTTCAATATCACAATCCCCCCTGTGATAATTTGGGAGTCTCATCTCCCCAACTGATCATTTGATGTAATCATCTTGTACCCCTAAAAATCTTCTAACTACAATAGTTAGAGATAAGAGGGGAATAGAAGAGAGAGAGAGCAAAACCAATGTTTTGCTAGACACATTGACAAAAAGCCAATTGGGGGCAATCCCCTTTGGCATTAGAGTTTACAATTCAAAATAATTGTGTTTAATCCCCTTAATTTCAATCAATTGCACCCCAAAATTCATTCTGGATTGTTTTGATTCAATGTGGGTTTCTACAGGCATATTTTCTGGATCATCTTGATTCAGTGTAGGTTTCTGTAGGCATCTTTCTCCAAATAGTTCATTTTCTGGATTCAAAGCATTACCAGGCTTCTTTTCCTGAGAACTTTTCTTGAACAAAATTTTTAAACTTGGATTTTTATAAAAATACAATCCCCCCCTGAACAGAGTATTGACCAATACCCAGATCAGCTCAGAATACATGGCGGAGTTATGGAGTTATATGAGTCAATTATCAAAAGAAAAAACAGAAACATAAAAAGAAAAAGAAATTTAAAAAAAATTAATTTTTGGAGAAATAGAAAATTCAAAATATCAAAAATCTATGTATATAAAAAATTTAAGTAAACAAGAATAAATTCATAACAGGCCCTTGTATTAGGGTCCAATTAAAATAAATTCTGTCCCATAAATCTGTAGGACCAAATGCAGTTTGGACTTACACATTGGAATCCAAGACTATAGGATGTTGCCATAACATAAGAGAGGAAAAAAAAGGACCAAATTTTTATATAAAAGGGAAGTGTCATTACCTGGTCTGATTTCATTTTGTTCTTAGGGATAGGGGAGCCAGAATGATGGCCAGTTTTCAGTACTTGACTAGCAGTGTAGTACGAAGTGTCCTATGTCTTAACATATGTCAAGCATCACAACTTTGAATCTCACACTAGGTTCAAATCCTTTAGTATGGGCATAGAAGTTCAACAATCCTACTTGGATTTGTCTTTTTTTGACCTTGTGCTCCATCATACTGTACAGTTTCTCATCAATCCCAATGGGACTGGCTAGTCTCCTTGACCTTGTGGTTCTTTTGTTCCCTTCTCCTGGAATCAGACAGAATCATTTATCACAGTCTTATAACATTTATCAATAATTGGCAGGTTAAAATAGTCTAAGGCTTTGGGGTATGCATTAATATTATAGCAAATATATTTTAAACTTATATTACTGTAGAACCAAAAAAGATTAATATTGATCATATGTACTTTAAATACAAGAGATAAGAAAAGCAAAATCGAATGTTCTATTAGAAAAATAAAAGGCAACAGTAAAATAAAATTCAGGAATTCAATGTGTTCCCAAAAATGGTGTCCATTTTTCTATTGACTATTATCTCCAATACTTGTGATAGGATACAGTCAACCAGTTTCAATAGAAGGTGCTCTCTTTACATGTGAACAATGAATCCAAGAGTACTCTTCTCCAGTTTTTATAGCTGTTGGAATGGTTAACAATATTTGAAATGGACCTTCCCAGAAAGGCAGGATTGCTCCAGTGAGCTGGAAATTCTTTATATACACCTTGTCTCCTGGGTTCAGGTCATGAAGTGAAAAATCTATTGGTTCTGCTTGTACTGCAGCTCCGGATTCATAGAGTTCATGCAGTTTGTGCTACAATTCCTATATATAGAAAACAATAGGAGTATCTCCCCCTAATAGTGATGTATATACAGGAGAAAAAGGATTAATCTGAATAGGGGGGATGTCCAAAAACCATCACATATGGTGAGATGTATAAATCTCCCCTGGGTCTGTTGTGATTGGACATGTAAACTAAGAGGAAGGCACAGGACGTGACACAAAAGAAGCCCCTTTATAAGAGAGTGACAACTTCCTGCAGCTCCCCTTCTTATTCATGACTTGGACCTGGAGGAGCACTGGACCTGGGACCCTGAGACCTTGGTGAGACTTTTCATAAATCTTTCCCTTAGAATGACATGTGGTGGGTGAGGAAGGCTGACTACCTTAGCCTCTGGAAGGGCCCTTGATTAGGGGAAGTCCTCATGACTAAACACCTTGTTAATTGACTTTTAGGTTCTCAGGCTGGGCCTCGAGAGCCCTGCTGGAGTAAAGTCCAGACTTGAATACAAATCTAGTTCATTAAGTTAGATCTCTTACACTACCCTCTTTTCATCTCCCTACTTCCACTCTCTCCTGTATTTTGTAAACAAATTACTAAAATCATTTTAGGAATTGGTATTTATTCAGTTCCTTGGTGACCACACCTTTAAATATTAATATATCCAATCAAAAAACCCTATTTCCTCTTACAGGACATAGGGACAATGATTGACCATTGACTCATTAGATTACATCCTGTTGGCTTAAGGGTGGCTAACCAGGAAACTGAGACTAAGCCAATGGTCTGATAATCTGGGCAAGAAATTCTATAGTTTGGAACATCTTCCTTCATGTTGTGAAAATGACAAATGCAAATACAGAATATAATCCTCTAACAAGTATAACAGAATAAATGCATGTTCTAGGACAGTAACTGAAAAAAGTCATAGATTTATTTTAGGCAGAAAATAGCTTGACAAAACTCACCGACTTCCATTCAATTAGTCAAAGAAGGCCTCATATAAGAGGTGAAATTTCAGTATCTACAGGTAGAAATTTTTTATTTCATTCACAGAATTTTTTAACATTCAAATTTTACTTACTCTACTTTGAATGGAATGAGTTTTAAAGGCCTTCTGAACACTGATTAAAAGGCTTTTCCAGGACCATTTCTATATGTTTTAAATGACCTGTTTAAATGGATCAGAAATGTATAGATGACACATTCCTGAAAACATAAGGAAGGGTAAATAATACATCATAGACTCTTGTTTCTCTTCCTAATCTAAAACATCTAGAAATACATTTGAAACTCAAATGTGGTCGAGTTCAGGATCACATTTTCTGTAACATTTATAAAGAAGAGTATATATCCTTTCAACATAAAAAAAAAATAACTTTAGTAGAAGAGCTCAAAGAGGCAAGAGAAATCATTACCAGCCTCCAGAGATTTCACTATACATATTGACTACATTTCACTTCTTACATATTATGAATGAAGAAGAGGAAATTCATCTTTTTGAAATAATATTTTATTACTCTTGTCTTTAATGCATTTTTGAATAGTGGATAAAATATTCATCCCCACAAGATGTGTTTTCCCCCCAGAAATGTCTCATTGTAAAATACATCCTATTCTCCTAAAACTTATAAGAACAAATATGTAACAGGTAATGATACACTGGTTAAAAAAAAGAAAGAAAGAAAAGAAGACTAGTCTCAGAGTAGTACAGTTCAATAAGCATTTATTTAAAAACTATTATAAGCTATCCACCACCACAGAAGAAACTGATAGAGTCTAAATACAGGCTGAAGCATACAATTTTTCTCTTTATCTCCTGCATGAGTTTTTTTCTTGTATAAATATGTGTCTTCTTTCACAGCATAATGAACATAGAAATGTGTATTGCATGATAGCACATGTACAATCGATATCATATTACCTACTGTCTTAGAGAGCAGGGAGAAGAAAGAATGAGGGAGAAGACATGGCTCACAAAATGTCAGAAAACACATTAAAAATTATATCTATATGTAATATGGGAAAATATACATAATAACAAAATAAAAAGAAGCATTAAATTGTCATACTCTTTATAGTAACAGTCTCCAATATTTTTAAAAGAATTTTAAGTCTCAAATTGTCTCCCTCCCTCTCTTCCTTTGCCCTTCCCCCACTCTTGCCAGCTAAAATGGTAAGCAATATAATGTAGATTTTACATGTGCAAACATGTAAAACATTTTTCCATATTCATCCTTTTGTGGTAGGAAATGCAAACAAAAAAATTAAGAAAGAAAATGAAAAAAGTTTGCTTTGCTTAACAACAGTAATATTGATTTGACTACAAATATCTTTGAAAGAAGGGCCAGAGAAGGAAGTACAATAGTCCCAATCCTTGATCTTGTTATCAAGGCAAGAGGCAGGGGAATCCAAAGGCTAACCTGATTATGGAACAGTGAGGTATGTTTGAGATTCTCACTTCCATCCAAGTCATCTCTGTCCCAGGTTTCACTTTGTTTTTAAAAAGATTAGATTTCTCTGATTTTGAATTTTGGAGTCACAAGACGTGGGTTGTAAACCTAGCTCTGCTACTCTGTGATTACGATCTGGGAGATCTTGGAAAAATCTCTTAACCTCTCTCTGAGCATCATTTTCCTCATTTGAAAAATGAGAAGATTGAAGTAGATGACTTCTAAGGGCCCTTGCCTTCTAAATCTTTGATTTTTAAGTACCTTATATTAGAATAAAGAATTGTGAGCTGGTATAAGCACAGGTAGCAGGTGTTAGGGAATATGTTGTACTTTTCACTCTTTTCTTGGACAATAGGTTCACAATATATCAGAGATGAAAGGGACCCTAATAATTACTTAGTCCTACTGCCTTGATTGAGTAAATAAGAAAACTAAGGTATAGACGAAGGCCAAAAAGAATCACAGAGCCAGGACTAGAATCCAAGTCTTTTAATTCTCAGCCCAGTGTTCTTTCCACCACTTCATGCTGTTTCCACAGATGTAATGATTGGATCTATGACATAAAAAGAGCTAGAGCCATTCTTTTGCCCAGACTGTACAGTTACTATCAAAGAGAGGCAAAGTCTAAAGACTGAAATGCCTTGGAAAGCAGGAAGGAGAGTTGGCACATCTGAATTTTGCCGCCTGACTACACCATCACCGATTACAACTGAGGGGGAGTTAATAAAAGAGCAAAGCCAACTGTCAGAGCAGATTAGTTTTCGAAAAGAACAAGACAAAAGAGTAATGCCATCGTTATTATTTATGGTCATTAACTAGGGATGAGTTCATTCTTGCTATATCCTACCTGAGTAGATAATATCATCACTAAATAATATATTTATATCCCAATAATGTACTTTTCTCCATTTCTTCTTCCAAGATAACTTGAGATTTCATTTTTTAAAAAAACTTGGAGACATTGGATACTTAGTTAACATCCTTAAAGATTGTCACTTGACTTTAGCCTTCCAAAGAACAACTATATTCAATATAGCTGTGTTACTATTGCAATTTTTATATTGCTTTTCATGGTTATTCTGGACTCCATATAAAATGAAGGCCCTAGAAGTCCATTAATCAATTATTCTCTTCCTTTGTTATGATAGAATATAAATTTGGCTCCACTCTCATAGTTATTAAATGAGCTTTGGCGTATCTATTTTTGGTGGCATAGATATGAGAATGACACTGTAGAATGTAGGGGTGTGTAAAAGAGCATAAAATTTTCTTGTGCAGTGCCTGGGAGATTCCTCATAAACCATCTCAACAGCACCAGGGCTGTGGAAAACAAATGAATTGAATGGCAGCCAATTATACCAGCTCTATAGTCAAGGGATTTAAGGTAGCCAAATAAATGGAAGAAGCTGGTGTATCAGGTTGCAAACTAGCCTGTGGTAAGAAAGCTTGTAGTGAACATCAGGATAATGAATGTGGGCAAAAGATTGGCTAAGGCTAGGAGACAGGATTTGACAATGGCATGTACTATTTTGAGTTTTGGGTCCCTCCTCTTTGTATCATCATTTTGGTAGGAATTCATGGGTGTCTGCTACTTAGCCCAAAGTTCAGACTGTCCTTGAATCCATAAACAACATGTACCCAAATTAGAGAAGTAAATGATGAAAAAGTGATAGCCAAAACTAGCCTGGAGCTGCTCTGAATTGTTTTAGTTAAATTTCTCTGGCTGGTCCTTCCTCACACAAGGCTGCCCAAATGTAGATGTTAGACAAAATATGACTGTTTTTCCATTATCATTATTTATTCAAAGATTCCCAAATAGACTGCTACTTTTCTTTTTTAAATTCAAAAACTCTCAGAATTTTCTATCTTTTCTTAAGTTATTAAGTAATGTGTTAATGTCCAAAACTATTTTGTGTCAGCAAAAATAGCTTCTTATTAGCAATGCACTAATTGCTTATTTTTCATTTTATTGCCTCAAAAAACCAAGGATCTTGAAGTTCTAAAGTTATCATAATAGTAAATTATTGAAATGATAAACTATTAACAGTCATGGGAAATTTCTCCAAATTGACAATGATAAGAGAAATGCAAATTAAAACTATGGTTTTAACTCATAACCAGTAAGTGGCAAAAATGAACAAAGACAGAAATAGTCAACAGTTGTAGGGTCACAAGAATACTCTTGGTAGACCTATGAATTGGCATAAATATTATAGAAAAGAGTTTGAAATTGTCTGTGGAAGTTCTCTAAGCCATTCGTATTTTCTTATCTCATTATTTGGGCATTTCAAGGAATTGAAAAAGAATAAAAGTCTTCCAAATACCTGAATATTCATAACGGTATTTTTGTGGTAACATGAAAACAAGGCATGTGCTAAACAAACCATGGTATATGAATCCAATGGAATATTATTGCACTGTGAGAAATGATGAATATGAGAAATTCAAACAAACTTGGAAAGACTGATATGAAATGATAGAGTGAATTGCACAAAACAAGGAAAAGACCATGACAGTGTAAATTACTTTTTGATACAAAATATTATCATTTTACTTTCCAGTAAATGTTTTCTTCTCTTTTATTTTTTTACAGCTTTAATTATTTCTCCAATTTCTTTATTTCACATGTTTACAAAACCAAACAATACAGGCATTTCATTATAAAAAAGAAAAAGAAGATAGTGCACAAATCCCCTATGTGTTTAACTTACTTTTCTTTATACCTACATAATAGATCCCTTGCACTAATGTCCCAGCCTCTTCCAATCCTTCCCTCATCTCAATGGATATCATCAGGGAGGCCAACATGCTCAGATAAATTGTTTCTTATTTTACCCTTCTATTTGCTTTCTGGAGATAAGTCACAGTTTATTATTCCAGTATTAGTCTTGTGGTTGTATATAATGTTTTCCTGGTTCTATTCATTTCACTGTTCATTATCTCATATTCTTTTAATCTTAATAAAATACAATTTTAAAATCAGGTCTGTTCATTGTCTCTTATGGCATGACAAGAGTTCATCACTATCATACAGTTTGTTCAGCCATTCCCCAATTGATGGGCATCCCCTCCATTTCCAATTTTTTGCCTCTACACAAAGAGAGCTGCTATAAATATTTTGGGTCCTTTTCCTCTTTCTTTGATCTCCTTGTCTAACAGATCCAGGAATGATATTATTATTGGGTGTTTATAATCTTTTTCAGTGATGTAAATTCAAATAACAACAAAACAAAATCCAATGCTATATAATGTTAATGACCAACATTAGCACAGAGAGGTGAGAATGAAAAATCTCCTCCCTTTCACTGGCTAACTAGGAGACTACAAGTGTGCAGGTGGTAGATGCTGTCAGATGAAGTTCATACAGCCTTTAATTTTGTTAGTTTTCTCTTCTTTTATAACAAGGGAAAGCTTACAGAGGAGCAAGGCATATAAGTATACTTAGAAATGACAGTCACACAAAAACAAAAAGCAAAGTCTCTCCATCTATCTCTTCCTCATTGGAAACTAGGAGTACCCTCCTGGCTATCCAGACTTTAATAGGTGATATTTTGCCTTGGCTATATAAAATCAAGCTACCACATCACTTTCTGCTGTTGTCCCCTACCCTATTGGTAATTTTTTCTCCCTTATCTCTTTGCCTTGATTTCCAGGACCCCTTTATGTGTTATCTTCCACAATTAAATTCTAAGATCTTTAAGAGAAGTATAGTCTGATTTTAATATTGTGTCCTACCACCACTTAGCACAGTGCCTGGCACATATCAGAAATTTAATAAATGCTTTATCTAATAAATAATTGTGATAATATATGTTTATGGAATTTTCAGCTATTTCCAAAGTCCATTATGTCACTTTTAGAATAATACTGGGAAAAGATGTGGAAATAAAGAAATTCCACTGTGTTGGCAGAATGAATAAATGAACAAATAAATGGATGAATGAATGAGTGAAACAGCATTTATTAAGCACTTTCTTAGTGCCACCGACATTTGCTAAGTTCTTGTATAGGAATACAATGAGGGGTTTACACTTTAATAGGGAAAGACAACATATGTAGTTGAATAATCAAAAGGAAATATGCTTTGATTTGGAAACTATCCCTGGAAACCGAAAGATCTGGACTCAAGTACTTCCTCAGACTTATATTAGTTCTTAGATTACAAATGTGTCATTTAGCATTACAGTGCCCCCAGGTAACACTAAGACTATAAATCGATGGGTCTGCAACAGAGGGAGTTTCTAACCAGGTGTTCCCTATGTGGTTAAAATCACAAATTCAGACCCCAGATTTGATTTTTTTTAAATAAGAAGATATTTCCAACAGGAACGGTAAGTCTACAAGTAGGGAGAAGAATCCATCAACTATCTTCTGCATACTCTTTGAAAAGCTTAGTTTCACATTTTCAGTATCATTGCTTAATTTGATGTGACATGAATGAAAAAACAATCAATACAGATTCATTTGACTGAATTATGAGTCACTCACCAGTAAAGCTATGCAGGAGAAACTCACTAGTAATTTTGATGCGTGGAAACAACTGACTGTACTAATATTGTGCCACAGGGCAAAACTTAGATCATTGTTTTCTTCCTAATTAAAAAAAACACCCTTCCAAGTTATTCCTTAAGTAACTGTTAATTATTGAGGAGGACATAATCTAGTATGAAATGTAACAAAGAGGATCTTTTTCAACCTGGTAATAATAATACTTTGTCACAAAGAATTCCAAAGGGTTCAAGCTGGGTTCACCTATGTAACTTGTTTGAACAGTTCAACTAAACTTGAAAGGATAACATTTATTAGGAATTACAGACAGGTATCATTGAAAGTTTCTTAGATTGTATTTGGTGTTTTGAAAAAAAACATACTTTCAACCTTTAAAAAAAATTCTAATTTGCAATACTATGAGTAGCTCCATATAACTATGAAGAGTTATTATCAACCAATCAATAAACATTTTATTAAGTTATTTCAGCAATCTTCTGGGTTGTAGATCTTCACATTAGTTACCTTTATCTATCCTTTTGTGATTGTAGTCATTTTTTATCATAAAACTCCAAAAACTCTGAATCTCTATTGCCTCCAGTATTGAGATTTGACCTTTTATTTTTCGTTAGCAATTGCAATAGAAAATATCATAACAGTGAAATTTGAGTTAGGAAGATAATTGACCAGAATTATTGAATAATGACATTTTTTGAGGGTTGACATCTTTGGCTGGAATAAAGATGGGCAGTTGTCAGTGTTATGATTAGGTAAGAACCATAAAGATGCAGCGTCAGAAACCTCATTAGCAAATGTGTTGCCTCCTAAAAGTAAACAGAAGCAGTGTTGGCTTGGTGTGCTCAAGGAGTAGAAAAGGCTATTGCACGTGACTGGTAGATATTTTAAGTTGACCACAATCCTGTCATCATTAGATGGTTTAATTTGTTCAAAGAATGAGAGTCAGATCCAAGAATATTTCTCCAAAGGAATCCTTGAGAAAGAAGAGGTATTTGCTGACTACCAAACTGAAGGTCAATAGAGCCATTAGACTGAACTCATTGTTGAATGCCTATGAAATATGGACAGTATGGCACCATGCCAGGAAAGTGAATCACTTCCTTTCGAATTGTCTTAGGAAGATTCTGAAGATGACCTGGCAAGATAAGGTATCAGAAACTGAGGTCCACTCTTAAGATGCACTGCCAAATATTCAAACTCTATTGCAAAAGGTCAATTCTGATGGGCTGGCCACATCTGAATGACAAACATATGTTTACCTAAAAGACTATTTCATGGAAAATTCGCACAAGGCAAGTACTCACATGGAGGTTAGAAAAAGTAGCACAAGGACATTTTAAACATCTCTCTGAAGAACTTTAGTATTAGTTGTGAGACTGGGAGAGACTGGCACAGGACTATTCAGCAAGGTGTGCCCGCATTCAAAGAAGGCACTGTGCTCCATGAGCAAAGGAGGATTGCCGTAGTTCCGAAGAAATGTGAAATGTCCAAATTTAGAGATGTTTCCATCCCAAATGTTCATGAGAGATATTTGTGCCAGATCTGTTACAAAGGTTTCCAAGGAAGCTCATGTTGGTCTGATAAGTCACAGCCAGACACACTGTACATTAACACCAACATAGTGGTGTTATTTTGGTCCTCTTTGAGTACAAAGGACAAACACCACCACTACCACCACCATCACCATAAGCATTGTTTCATTTGAACTTCACAACAAGCATGGGAGGCAGATACTATTATTGTCTCCATTATACAGATGAGGAAACTGAGGCAAATAGAGGAGAAGTGACTTGCCCAGGATCACATAGCTAATAAGTGTCTGAGGCCAAATTTGAACTCAGGTTGCCCTGACTCCAAACCCACTCTTTTCACTGTACCACTTGGCTAAGGTCCTGGGTGGATAGAAAAAAGAAAAGAAAGTAAAAATAAGGTGGTAAATGAGGCAAAAAAGGAAAATTAGAAGGAAAGTGAGATGGCTATTGTATATTGTCAAGGCACTCTTGCAGTTTTATATGCCATAGGGAAAAAAAACCTAGTAGATCATTGCTTCCTAGTTTTAGTAGTATTCTACCTAATTCTCCTTTAAGGAAATTTCTCCTAATTGTCATGGAGGACACATGCTAGCACAAACTTTAACTGAGGAGAACTTGTAGTCCCTTTGATGAGTACAGAATAGCACACCAGCCTAAAGAACACAGAAAAATTGGTGTATTGAATAAAATCACACCTCACTGTCCAACAATTCCAGCCTCCGGTCTATAGTTATGACCAAAAAAAAAGACATTGACAAAAAGAGAGAGAGGAGAGGGACAATTATCCTCCTTAAGAGTAACCTCAAAAATTAGAAATAAATACCTCCAAAATATCCAATATAGAAATTTGCAGAAGACTGGAAAATAAACAAAGTGGACATAAATTTTAATGTTAGGTATAATGGAGGTTTGACATATGTGCAGATAACCTGAAATGGAGTCACCCATGAGGGAGATGGGGCAGCTGGGCTAGCTCAGTGGATTGAGAGCCAGGCCTAGAGACTGGAGGTCCTAGGTTCAAGTCTGGCCTCGGACACTTCCAGCTGTGTGACCTTGGGCAAGTCACTTGACCCCTATCGCCCACCCTTACCACTCCTAGGCTAAGGACGGTCCCTAGCCAGGATGAAAAAGGAGGAGGGTTGGGCGTGGGGCTAGCAACCCCACCCTGTAAAAACTACATCTGCTAAAGAAACTGCAACCTAAAGTAGGGGCAGCTGGGCTAGCTCAGTGGATTGAGAGCCAGGCCTAGAGATGAAAGGTCCTAGGTTCAAATCCGGGCTCAGACACTTCCCAGCTGGGTGACCCTGAGCAACCCATTGCCTACTGGTTGTGGCCCTATGCTCCTAGAATGGAGTCCCAGGATAAAAAAAAAATGAGGGAGATGCTAGGAAATCTATTTTTGGAAGACAGGCAAACTTAAGCATATGTGGAAATTGTGCTACTTGTCATGTGGTTGGAAGTAACCTTTTCATTGAATTCTGGTCTAAGACTCCTTTACTTGAAGCAGGTGACATCATGCTGTAAGGGGGAAGAGTCTGAAGGTCATCTCTCCTTTCCTTTAGGCAATATATCCCAAGAAATATATTTGGGTTTTGATCCATTTTGTTTGTTCTTTTCAGTTCTTGATGCAGGGAGCAATCTCTGAACTGGGACCTCAAGCTACAGGATCTAGAATCCTAGCTGTGTTTCAGCAATAAAACTCTAAGGAGCAAAGATCAGGTGAGCAAACCAGTGAGGCTTTGGACTGAGCTTGGTGGACCTCTATGAACTATGAACATGAACTATGCATGTAGCAACTGAGTTCAGCAATGAACCTAATCTCTCTCTTCTCTCCAGAGATTTAAGTAATATAGAGGGTCTATACCACTATAATGTTGGAAGAAAACGTGTATATTTGTTTTTGCTATACTATTGAAGTAACTAGTCCTTTGTAAATGCTAATCAGATTATAAGTAGTTAACCAGAAATTGGAAGTAATCATTAGGCCCCTAAAAATAGGGGAATATAATCAGTAAACACTTGAGTCAATGGAAGAGAAGTGCTCTTTCAGGGTTCTGGTGGGAAGGGTACAAAATATAACAGATCTGGCCCTAAGAAAGAGGGGCCAACGCAAATCATGTTGCATATGAAAGGAAATTCAGCCTTATAGGCATCACTATGGATTGGTGGGATGTGACAATTATTTGGAAGTGGGAAGATATGCCTACTTTAAAAGGAACACACTAGATAAAGGAACCACTGAAAGAGCCCTCCCTATCAGGAAGGTGTATTCCTGTAAGGAAATTCACAACTGACAGAGAAGAAAGCAGAAATTATTTTAGACTAAATAGACTAAAGAATAAATAGAATAGAATAAATAGAATGAAGAAATTATTTTAGATTAAATTGACTAAAGATGTAGAAATGAAACTCTTACAGATTACAGTGAGAGTTTCCTATAGAAAATCAGGTCAAAATTTCTTAATTATTGAAAGCAGTAATATGCATTGTTAGTGATTGAGCTATTTAAGCTGAAACTCTCTGACAAGAGCTAAACAACTGATACAGACACAGAGTTGGAGGGTTGGCAGCTGTGTGTAAAGAACAACAGCAATAGCTAGCATTTATGTAGTGTTTTAAGATTTAAATGTTTACAAATATTATCACATTTTATCTTCACAACAACCCCAGTAGGTAGGTGCTATTATTAACCCATTTATAAATCACAGAACTAAGACATACAGAAGTTAAATGATATGCCCAAGAGTACCCAGCTAGTAATAAGCATCTGGAGCTATATTTGGACTCAAGTCATCCTGACCTCAAATCCAGTACTTTATCCACTTTGCCACCAAACTGCTTTTAGGACACCAAGCCTAACTCATACATGAAAGAATCCCTCACTATAACAGTTATAATTGGTCCAGGGGCAGCTAGGTAGCTTAGTAAAAAGAGCGCTAATCTTGGAATTAAGAAAACCCAAGTTCAAATCTGGTCTCAGACACTTACTAGCTGTGTGACCCCAGACAAGTCACTTTTAATCCTATTTGCTTCAATTTCTCATCAATAAAATGAGCCAGAGAAGAAAACAGCATTTCACTCCAGAATCTTTGCCAAGAAAATCCCAAATAAGTTTTCAAAGAGTTGGGCATGACTGAAACAACTGAAGATCAAGAACAAGTAGTCCATCAGTCTCTGCTTGAAGACTTTCAAGAAGAAAGAACCCATCACTTCTAAAGGTAACCTATTTTGCTTTAAGGAAAAGGTTCAAAATGTTAGAAAGATTTTTTTCTCTAGCATATCAAGACTAAATTAACCTCTTTTCAACTTCCACTCTGCTTCTTGTTCTACTCTCTGGGATCAAACAGAACAAGTTTAATCTCTTTTCATATGAGAGCCCTTTAAACATTTGAGGTGAGCTAACATGTCCTTTCTGTTTATTCTCTTCTCAATATAAAATATTCCCAGTTTCTTATCCCTTCCTCTTCTTATGATATAGGTTTCTGGTCTTTCACCATCCAGGTTGCCCTCCACTGTACATTCCTTAACTTCTCAATATCCTTTTAAATTGGTGTGGTAAAATGTTCCTGTTCCAGAAGCTATAGCCTTCTTAATGTAGCCCATGTAACTTTTTAATAGATAGAATACTGTAAAGAAAGAAAGGAAGTGCAGTTCTGTGTATGATTCTGACCATTAAAGAAGGTCACAAAGATACAAATGATAGGAGCCTTGAGATAGAGAAACATAGGGTTCATGATAAAAAAGGGAAAACCAAAATAATCTTTGTTGTTGTTCAGTCATATGTAATTCTTTGTGACCCCATTTGACATTTTCTTGGCTTCAGTTCATTTTCTAGATGAAGAAACTGAGGCAAACACTCTTAAGTGACTTGGCCAGTGTCACATAGTCAGTAAGTATCTAAGGCCAGATTTGAACTCAAGAAGCTGTCCTCCTAATCCAGGCCTGTCAGTCTAGCCACTGTGCCATCTAGCTGTCTACAATAGTCTTAGATGGACTTTATTTGGGAAGAGAAACCTTCAAAGAATTCTTAGAAAGGATAGGTAAGACTAAAGAGCATGGGGGGCAGCTGGATAGCTCAGTGGAATAAGAGTCAGACCTTAGAGACAGGAGGTCCTAGGTTCAAATCCGGCCTCAGACACTTCCCGGCTGTGTGACCCTAGGCAAGTCACTTGACCCCCATTGCCCACTCTTCCACCTAAGAGCCAATACACAGAATTTAAGGGTTTAAAAAAAAAGACTAAAGAGCTTAATTTTTTTTTATATGTCAGACTGAGAAAAGGAATATTCTCAGAAACAAAATGCTAATTAAAGTGACTAAAAAGAATATTCCATTAAAGAAGAAAGAGGGAGATACCTAAAGAGATTTTCCTGCGATCACTCAGCAAGTAACAGAATCAGGTTCAACAACAGGCCTTCTTCATTTCAATTTCCATGATACTAGGATCGAAGTATAGTACTGGCAATGAGGGAAGTTATATGCACGTTTTCTTCTGCCTTGATTCAGACCAGATCTAGAGCATCTCATTTAATTCTGAGTGCCACATTTTTAGAATGACATTGATCATTTGGAGCATAGCCAGAGGATGGTAGCCACATTAGGGAGAAGACTCAAAACCATCAGTTTTGAGGATCAGTTGAAAGAAATGGAGATAATGAACCTGGAAAACAGAACACTCGGTGGTGAATGGTAGGGGACAGGGGCTCTAATGTCTTCCTTCAGGTCCTTACAGGGCCTCTACATAGAACAAAGATAAGATTTATGTTCCTTAACCTAGAGGACAAAACTTAGAACAGCTGAAGTTGCAATAAGGAAAAATTATTAGATTTGGACAAATGGGAAATGAAAAAGTATTGAGCTCCCCACTCTAAAGTCTTCAAATGGATACTGAATGTGATAAAGCGGATTCCTAATCCATATGATGGTTGAACTAGAGAAAGTCCCTTCCAGTTCTGTGTGTCTATTATCCAGGCTTTCCCTAATAATCAACTATAGAATTATTTGTCACTCATGAATTTTTTGGAGCCTTCTAATGAAATTATTCATATTTCAACCCATATCATCTCTTCAAGTAAGTTGTACTACTTTCTGAAATATGGCTATAAGAGTTCTTTTTATTTATCATAAACATATCTTTCAGGCATTTAGGGTACCCCTGTATTAATATAACATAAATTGTCTTCATCTGTACATTCTGAAGAGTATGTTCTCCTACAACCATCTATTTTCATATTTATTTGAATTTCCCTCTGAACTTTTTTCATCGGGAAATGGCTTTGTTTTGTTTTAAATCCTAGAGTAGGACCACATTGAAATCCTTTCCTTCCTTCAAGACTTAACTCAGGTGACATTAAGAACTTTTGTGGCATTTGACTAGCAATTTCTTCCATGGAAGTTCCTAGTCCTTCCAGCCTTCCATTAGCATCTGAAATAAGGATCCTTCCGAGATGGATGGGAGATGATAACCAACTACATAGGAAACTCTCTAGGCCAGTAAAGCACAAAGCTGTTAGGCTATAGAAAAACAAGTTTATTTGACAGTGGGAGTAAGGGAAACTGTTAGGCTAACACTATTAAAATCTAGGGTCCACCCAACCTCTACCCACCTCACAAGAGAATGGTCTTCTTGTTTTCTCTGGGCCCTGCCTATAGCTCCCTGCTCTTAACTAATACCCCAAAAGTTATCTGACTATACCTATCCTAATTTATATGGATTAACAAAAAAGAACACAGAGGAAGGAAGGACTCACAGGTGTATTTGAGCCCTTACCTAAAGCCTGGGGTCGGCTTCACTAGCTAACCCAAAGCCCCAGGTGACAACCCTTGGATTACCTTGGCCAATTGGATTTCTGGTGGATGGATCACAGGCAGATGGTCTCTGTACCTCAGGGAAAAGGCAGTACACTACAAAGAAAACTCTCAACCAAGGAAATCACTAATCTTTCCACTAGACTAGGACGACCAAAGGAAATTTGCAAGAGCAAAACCTCCTTCCAGCTCAGTCAAAACAGGAGAGAGAATGACTGTCCATTAATGCCAGGAAACTCCCACAATCCTTTACTCCTTGTCAGAATCCAAATTCTTCTCTTTTCTTCTTTAAACTAATCCATGAACTTTACTTTATCCCTTACCTACATTCCTACAATCTCTCATCCCTCTAAAGCAGAGGTTATCCATCCTTCCTGGAACATCTATGCCTTACTATTTGACCTTTTCCTATAGGGCAATCATATGGGAGAATGAACTTGATTTCAACTACTGACAAAATTCTCTAGTATATATCAATAATAATAACTAACATTTTATAGAACTTCATAACATTGTATCATTTTATCCTTATGACAAACCTGTCATGTTGGTGCTATTCTTATCCTTACTCTGCAGAAGAAGAAATTGAGGCAGAAAGAGATGAAGTAGCTTGTTCCAGGTCACCTGGACAATAAGTATTTGAGCTCAGGTGTTCTGAATGCTCTATCCACTCTACCACTTAGCCATCTATTAAAGAGATGGTTTAATGACCATATAGAAGCAATAATGATGATCACAAAGAAGCAACATGTCATCGCCAACAACTTTATCTGTTTTCTTTTCTAACATTCTAAATTCCTTGTGGACAGAGATTTTTTTTAATTCTTTATATTCTCTAACATATAGAACAAAGCCTTGACTTAGTGTTTAATAAAAATGTTGGTTGAATCAAATAGAAAATAATTCCTTATTCATGACCAGACATTGCCCTTATTCCTGACACTATCTTAAGAACTTTTAGAACCTCTGTTTTTATCATCATTAATCTCATTCATGTACATAGCATTTAATAAATATATTACTTTATTAAAATATTAAAAATAAATTTAACAAAGCACTTTTCCACATACATTATCATATTTGATCTTTATATTAATCTTGTGACATACCAAGGGATGACAAAATAAAATTATATCCAGCACTTAGGACATAAAGTAAATTTCACTGAAGGTATGTCCTTGAGTCAATATAGATTTATCTCAATTTTTCACATCTTCTATGTTACATCTCTGTCTATAAGTTTTTATTGCTAATTGTAAAGATAATTCTAAAGCACTGTCTGGTCCTGAATGATGAACAAAGAGTTCAGTTTATTGCACTTACTAACATAGAAAAGAAGATTAATGCATATAAAATATTTTTTCAATAAAGATTAATCAAAAAGGCATGCATTGGGCCTTTTTTTGGAGGAGCTAATAGGAATTAACCTTTTAGTTTAACAGAAAATTTAGTCAACCAGTTGACAAAAACATTTTATTTTTACAGTCCTTCTGTTCAGGCAGAGGTTTTAGGTTATGTATTTTTTTTTTAGTATAAATGAAAATGAAATCATTTTGCAACTAAACACAGAAGAGATATGTAAGGATGAGATTTGTGCAAGAGGGATGGGACAAAAGGAGCCAGAGAAGGCAGTTGCTGACAGTTGCTGACAGATGAGACCAGAGAGGATTCTGGGAATTTCTCTGAGGAAGAAGAGAGAAGAGAGGTCTTCGGGTGGAGAGAGGGAGGAGGTGGACATCCCAGCTCTGATCCAGTCCTGAGGCCTTCCTGAGGGTCTTTCTTTGGAAATTGAAACCCTGATTCCCTGATCAAAGCCATTCCATCGCATCTCACCCATCAAGACTTCAACAATCAAGTTATAAGTTTTTGGACTCCATTTTGGGAGAGATCTCTTAGTCTCCTTCTCCCATTACCCATTACCCAACCTTACTGAGAGACTCCCTTTCAGTCAAAACTTAAAATTATAGAAAAGGATAGAAACAGAAAACTAGAAATAGAAACAGAAGGCAAAGGGGTGAAGGAAGAAGCTTAGGAGAGGGAATACCAAAGGTTCCCTCCTAGGTGACAGACCCCAAAGAAATAGAGAAGAGGGCACCCCAAAATCCCTCTGCCCTTCACCCCTTTCCCCAATCCCTGAATTACAAATAATAAAAGCCATTCAACAGTCAGATAGTGTTCCAGAGTGTGTGAGAGACAATAAGGGAAAGGGAAACCCAGCTTGGTCTGGCTGCCTCCATTTTGGAGCTGGACCACCCACTGTGAATTTAACTGATTGGGGGGAGATTTGTGTGAACCTCATCCTTATTCAGGATTGGATTGGGGTACCACATATCTCCTCTTATAGGGAAGCCTCACACCCAACTCCTGAGGGACAGCACAACCATCTAGGTCACCCAGTTTCAGGGTGACACCCCCTTAAAGTCTCCCAATGTATATTTGGCCCCAGGGGAGAGCTAGAAGAGAGAATCACCTCATAGACTTTCTCATCTCCCCTCTATCAAACATTGGTTATAGGCTCTCTTCATTATTACAGATATCAACATTATACACATACATAAAATCAATGCAGTAGTAAGCCAATTTGTCCTTAGATCCACATTCAATTTCAGGATTCAAATTTGAAGCCTTCCTAGCTATGTAGGCCTTGATGGAACTTTTGCTAAATTGGCAGAGGCGTTAGAGAAGCAAGGATGATCAGTGCATTAAAATCACATCTTGTCTTTAGTCTTTAATGGAGAATTCAATGTGTAAGTACAAAATTCAAGAATCAAGTTCAACAGGCTTTTGTTAAGCATTTTCCCAGGCATTGTGCTAAGTGCTGATAATACTAAAATGAATATAATTCATCCCCTTCAAGAAGCTTACATTCTATTATAGAAGTTTTCAGGTTGAAGACCACTCTCCCTAATTCTCTATTAAAATAATTAGCCTCATCTGCATTTATCCTACCCACTTTCCAAACAAGTTGGAAAACTTTTGCTGATTCCTCAGTTGAAAAATAGGTACTGTTGTCAGTGATCTGGAATAAGGGGACCTAGAATTAAATATTGATAAGACTCTACCATCTTGCAGAATTCTTCACTTTAATCTTCTACAAACTTTGAAAGTCAAATCAATGTCAACAGAACTAACAATAAATGATTCAATTGCACATTTTAATACAATTATTTAAAGGACATATTTTTAATTGTCCAAATATGCTTAGTAATTGTTTGTATAAGTACATTCTTATATATATATGTATACATATATATATATATATATAATACCTATTTTATTGGGTTATCTGACATGATTAGAAAATTCCAAATACTTTCATGATCCGTGATTTTGTCTGGGTACTCCTTTCACCAGTCCAGAATCACAAAATTTCAGAGTTGAGAGAGTCCTCAGTGATAATTTAGTCCCACCTATATCCAAAAAAGAATCCCTAAGGATATAGACTTTTTAAATGAGGATAGACTGGGTCATCAAATTATATTTTCAAGGAGAAAATAAAGTAAAAAGAAAAACACATTTATATGGTATTTTAGTGATATCTATTTAGGGATATTACACTTGATTCTTCCAAAAATCCTGTAGATGGGTAATGCAATTATTATAATCTCTGTATTTCAGAAGAACAAACTATAAAGTTCAAAGAGGTCCAAAAACTCCCTTTTTAAAAGATCTAGGGTATAAAGGCAGAGCTTCAGAATTTGATCCCTGCCCATCCAGTGGATAGTCTTTTCCCCAAGTATTGTTGTCTCCTTCAAGGCTACATTACTATGTCCTTTCCTACGTTTCAACTTTCTTTTAGCCATTTTATTCTGTTTCAATCCACATACTAGTCAAATAGAATAATCAGATCATAGAAACAGAGATGGAAGGAGTCTAGTTCAATATACCTCCCCCATCCCTTCTTTTACAAAGAAGGAGACTAAGGCCTAAAAGTTTAAATGACTTGACCCAGGTCACTCATGTAAAAAGCATCAGAATGTGTCTTGAAACTTTTTTCTCTGATTTCAGAAACAGGCAAATCAAGAGTCAGGTCCTTCTGACATTGACTATTATTACACTCATTCTGAACCATGATCATATCTCTTCCTTGGTCTCATTTTCTCCAGAAAACTTCTGAAAAAGTTTCTTTTTGTGTCCTTGGAATACTTCAAGCATCTCAGCACCCATGATCCTCTCTTTATCACTATGCATCCACCTTTTGTTAACCTGTTTATTCCATTCTCTAAACATTTTTTAAGAATCTAAGTTGATTGATAAGTTTCTTGTGTATCCATACTGGTTTCTACTGACTTCTCATTTTCTTCCTATTTAGAATTGTTCCTCTTTGTGACCGGACATTTCATTCTTAAATGCTTTCTCTTCCTTCCCATCCTTTATGGGTTGACTTTGCCAATAGATTTTTTCTGGTAGAGAATAAGTATGAAAGTAACAGAAATTTACATTCTATTCAAAAGATTGCAAAATGTTTTTAGATATCATTTTATGGAATATCACAACAGTCTTCTGAAATAAGCATTACAAGTATTATTGTTCCCATTTCACAGATGAGAAACTGAAGTTTAAGAGGTTAAATTATCAGTCTATTTCAAACCTTTCCACACTGCAGTAACAGTTTCATGAGTTGTCGTGGCCAAGAAACAATCACCATTTATTGGCCAACTCTCTGGTAATAGGCTTTTCTTTACTTAACTGGATTCTCCTTTAGATGACCAATAGACAATCTATAATATGACCTGTATCCAACAGCCAAAAAAATGACTATTATGTAGTGAGACTGCTATTTTAAACACTTCTCTACCTTCTTTAACAAAGAAAACTAAACATAAAATTAATGTAAGTTACTTTTAAATTTTTATTTATTTATTTGTCTGCTACATTAAAATACCCAGTTAATTCCCTCCCTCCCTCCTCTCCTCCATTAGAGAAGGCATCACTTTGGGGGAAAAGAGATATGTGTATATATAAAACTATATCTTATTATTTCTATTTATCTTTCTTTCTCTGAAGGTGAAAATATACCAGTCATTCTTCAAATAATATTTATAATGCTATATATAATGTTTTCTTGGTTTTGTTTATTTCATTCTTCATCACTTCATGTAGATTTTTCCATGTGTTTATAAAATTAATCTGTTTGTCATTTCTTACCAGTAGTATTCCATTACAATCATATGCCACAGCTTACATGGTCTATTTAGCTTATTAACTTACATGTATAAAATTATAATAAATATATATTTTATACTTTATATAACTACACAGTTCTGTGTTTTATCTCCCAATTTTGTGCCTTTGCACTGGATTTCCCCCTTGCTTAGGATGCTTTCTCTTGCTAGAATGATTCCATGGCTTCTGTCAAGACAACTCAAGTTATACTTTTTGCAGGAGCTCTTTCCCCGCCCTCCTGCATACGAGAGTCTTTCTTCTGAGATCACCTTACATATATATATATATGTATAATATACATGTACTTATACATACAAAATTGCCTCCACCATTAGGATGTTAGCTCCTCGAAAGCAGTGAGTTTACTATTTCCAGAGCTTAGCACAATGGCTGGCCCATATTAAACACTTAATAAATATTTACTTACTGACTGACTGACTTTATTTTTCTGTAGCTATCCTCTGCATCAGACTTCTGGATGTCAAACGACTTCTAAGAGCTCCTTTATCCTTTGCCACTTTTATTTTGCTGCTTTTAATCTGATAAGAACTGAGAATCATATAATCCCTATGTCAATGGTTCCATGATCTCATTCATATGAGTAACCTCCCCCATCCCACTTCCTAGCAATCATGCAACTCATACTTGATTCATGTCTTCTCATCTTGTATAATTTTTGTTCATGTCCTTTTAGAGAGTCTCTTAGAGGAGGAGTCTCCTTTCTTAGTAGAAGACCTCCTCTAAGTCTTAGAATATTTCCTGGGTACTTGAACAGTACTTGAGCTACCCATTGATTATGGTGTTTCTCCCTATATGCTCTTACTCCCTGCCCCCTACCCAAACCAGAAGTGCCTGAAAGGTCCCAGCCAAAGCTGGCACCAAGGGGACCACTCTGACCCATTTTTATCCTAGGTTCTCTCTGAATCTATCATCAGTCTTCCTGTACCCTTTCCCTTTTCCACTCCTAGGTAGTTACTGATCTCCCACTTCTTTCCCTCTTCTCAACTTTATATGTGCCAGGGGGAAATAACAATCGCTGCTTTGCTCTGACTCTTAGACCCTCTCCTTCTTACCAGTCCCCTCCAGGTTTCTCACTTTAAAAAGCAGATCCATACTTTCCCTGAATTGCAAAAACTCCTAGGTTGATGATGGCATACCTATGGCATGCATATCAGCACTGACACATGTAGCCATTTTCGATGACATGGGGCTGCATGCCAAGGATGAAACATTTGCTGTAGTGTAGTGTAGACACTCTTTGCACTATAGATGACAGTTCTACCTATGTTAATTTACCTATTTTTGGTTTATTAAATACAGTTATATATTACAATTATGCTTTTTTGTTATTTAAACTATAAATATGGCAAAATTAAAGTTTTTTTTTCTCTAAGTGACACACCACCTGAGTTAGGCTTGGTTTTTTGGCGAATTTTGACACATCAAGCTCAAAAGGTTGCCCATCACTGTCCTAAGCCTTGGGACAATGAGGTAACTCAGTGAATCGAGAGTTGAGTCTAGACACAGAAGGATCTGGGTTCAAATTTGAGTCTCCAGAACTTTCTAGCTATATAACCCTGGGGTAAGCCACTTAACTCCAACTGCCTACCCCTTATTGTTCTTCCTCCTTGTAATCAGGAAGCAATACTTGAATTGATTCTAAGAGAGAAGGTAAGGGTTAAAAAAGGGTTAAAAAATAACAACTTCTAATTCTTATCATCTATCCTACCTCTGTACTCTTAGGAACTCTAAGATTTTCAATCCATCCTGTAGCTAAACTCATCTAGATATAGCATCTCCCTTAATTAAAATATGAGCTCCAGAAAACAGGTGCAGTCTTCTTTTTCTGCCTGTGTCAAGTGTGTAAGCACTTAGCATAGTGTTGGCCCACTGTAAGTACTTAAGAAATGCTTTTCCATACACTCATTCAAATAGTCAAGCTTACTAAAAATAAATGGTGAATAAGGCTCCTAATGAGCATATTTCAGTAATAAAGGCCTAGATTTAGTGAAGGGGCTTTGTGATTAATGCCCTTTTTCACTTATTTCCTGAAAAGGGTTGATTATCCCAGGGACTAAAATTGTAGGAAGGCCAGCAACTATGTAAGTAGAGTGTAACCATATTGTTGAAGACTGTAAATTATTGGTACAGAAATGTATTTTATTAGAACTCTTGCTTTTTAATGCTAGGAACTCTGAACAAGTTGTCTTATCGGGGAGAACTAAGTCTCGGCTTCAGGACTGAGCTAGTCTCTCTTTCTCTCTCTCTCTCTCTCTCTCTCTCTCTCTCTCTCTCTCTCTCTCTCTCTCTCTCTTCTCTCTCTCTCTCTCTCTCTCTCTCTTTAATTAAAACTCTTACCTTCTGTCTTGGAGCCAATATTGTATATTGGCTCCAAGGCAGAAGAGTGGTAAGGGTAGGCAATAGGGGTCAAGTGACTTGCCCATGGTCACACAACTGGGAAGTGTCTGAGGCCAAATTTTGAACTAGTCTCTTTATACAAGTCGAAGCCTATTCTAATGGAACTTCCTATCTCTAAGTTCTTATCCTAGTTTGCCTCATGAGGTCACATGGTAGTCTTAACCACTGAAAAGAGTTGTATTTAACCTACTTCAATAACTTGAAACACATGACAGATGACTTCTTCTGTCATGATTTCAAAAAAAAAAAAAAAGCAACATCCATTTGTTCGATTAGCCTTATACCAGCCCTAAAAAGAAATGCAATCATTAAAAAAATCAAATCCCATATTACAAGAAAAAATAGATAAGAAGTAAAGAACAAAGTTACAGTAATGTATACCAGCCTTAAAAAAGAAATGCAAACATTAAAACAAATCAAACGCCATATTACAAGATAAAAATAGGTAAAAAGAACAAAGTTACAATAATGTACACAAACAAATTATCTTCAGTTGCATCTTTATTTGTAGACTGTTCATTTAAAAACTAGTCTTTCAATAGAAACATAAGCTTTGCATCAGCTGCTATTGTTCCCAGTTTAGAAATGCTTTGGACTCAGGCAGATCCTGAAAAAGCTAGGGAGGTCACTTGGACATGGTGGTGATGGGATTTTGTTTTACTATGCTCTTGGCATTTAGAGTTGGTTTTTTTTTCTTTTCTTTCTTTTTGATTGAGTTCATTTGGGGGAAAGGATTTTTTTAAAGTAAGGCAAAATGAAGTTCTCTTTCTTCTTTGAAGAAAAATTCTCTAGAGTTTGTATAAAATAGGAATTTCTCTTGATCATAGTTACCTAGGTGAAGAACCAATTTGCATCCACAAAACAAAAACAAAAACAAAAACAAAAAACCTGTAGAGTTGATTAAGGAATACCATTGATCAGGGAGTTCAGTCCAAAAATTGAGACAAAAGAACAATGGGCACAATCATCCATTTGCATCCCCTCAGGGCAGATGCCTATCTGTCCTGTGCCTTGGAAACTTTGTTAATAGTAGAGACACAGCCACACACACACACAAAAGATGAGAAACAGACCAAATAAGTGCCAACTAAAAGCCTTAAATAAGAATTTTCTCTTGCTGAATTCAGAGGAGTAATTCAAAACTACCATAATTTGAGTCCATGAAAACACACACACACACACACACACACACACACACACACAATTGGGACTTGTAAGATGGCATCTCTTATATAATGGGTAAGAAGAGAAATTGTAGACTACAACCACTACAATATCCTAGACTGGAGCAGTTCCTCGGAAGCTAAGTAGGTGCCTTGACACCTGATGAAAAGCCATATTTTTGATCCCTTGATAAGGGATATGCTAAACCAAAGGCTTCTGTATGGTCCTCTTGTGTGTTTCCTCCCAACCCAATCAAAGAAGATCGGGAACTAAGCAGCAAAGGTTACTCAATTAGGAGATTTTAAAAGGACACACAATTTCTGCTCTTTGTCATCTGTCTTCTGAATGTTTGACTTGGATCTTCAAAAGTATTCTCAATTTGGTGATATGGGAAAGAAGAGGGAATTTCTTCTTACCATGAAAGTAGTAGTAGTAGTAGTAGTAGTAGTAGTAGTAGTAGTAGTAGTAGTAGTGGCAGCAACTGCAGCAACAGCAGTAGTAATAGAAGTAGTAGCAGTAATAGTGACCATAGTTACAATACTAGTAGCAGCAGCAATCATAGTAGCCATGATTATTATTTTAACGGGAGATTATAAATCATTTCCATTGTTCTATCTGCTATTGGATTTATTCTGAAGATGCTTTCAGAGAGTCTCCAGAAGATAAACTTGCATCCCAATATTCAAATTCAACTACCAAAGTCACTCATTTTATTCAGTTGCGTGGTATAGCCCAGAACATCAAACAGAAAAGAATAATAGCAGGTCAGCAACTTGTTCTCAGACCTTTCCCATCTAAATTCCGCTAGAAAAGAAAGAAAACAAAATAATAATAAAGTCTAATATATGAGTTTGCACAGAGCTTGGTGCACATGTCATTCGATCCCAATAGCTCTCTGAGATTCCCAAACTCACTTTTCAGAGAAGGAAATTGCCTTGTAGCAATAGTAAGTGTTGGAATATCAGATTCAAAACCAGGTCTGTCCTGACTCCAACAAACCCTGCTGCTGCTTAGAAGTCCTACCACTTCTCCTAAGACAAAGAGAAAGAATTTCATGGTTCTTAGTCTATTCATAAGACATCACATTACCTCATGAACATGCAAATAAAAGTATCCTTTCTGTAAACACTACCTGAACTCTCAGAAGGGTTGCCCAGTGGGGAGCAAGGCTTGTTTCTGATAGGGATCCCTCTGTTACCTCAGCTTTGTTTCTCTCCTCTCTGACATTTCACCTGTCTCTCTCCATTCCTTCTTCATTATCTCCAGATAGTTACCTGTCCTGCACTAGCCTCACCTCACATCTTCTACACAGGAATAGACTTCCTTAGAGCTGAAGAACTACATCAGCCACGGAGATGGGAAAGAAGGATGCCAGTACCACTGACTGTCCATACATTCATGGAGCACTCAAAATGCCCTGGAGTCTTCTTTTTGAGTGCATCTCCTACGTACCCAACTAGATTACCAGCTCCTTGAAGGCAAGGGACCGTAACTTTTGCTTTTCTGCATTCTTGGTCCCTAGGCAGTCTTGGATATAATAAGAACACTCGTAGAAATGATGGCAATAATGATGATAATCATAAATACTGAAGAGAGAAGCAAATGGAATCTTAATAATAACAATAATGCCATTTTAACTTCCGAGTTAAGCTTGATATCAAGTTAACCCTTGAGAGTTGTAGAATCAATAGCATTTTATTAAGATATCTTCAAGAGATCTGCAAAATTTATGTACATTTTAATACAACTGCACTTTGGATTCTCAGTCTCTTATTTTATATTACCTCCATGGGGTTCTAATGAAAATATATATGTGAAAAACAATGTTATATAAGTGATAAAAACTAAAATCACCAAGGATAGGCAGAAATAGGCTTAAAATGTTCGTTAGACATTAGTGTGGGAAGCTGAGAAAACTAAAGGTATTCCCCATTTTGTCTACGGTTCCTCTATCTTGTCTCTGACCCTGTTTGTACTGCAGCCCCTGCCCTTCTTTGCAATCTTCCTTACTGCTGAAACAGCAAATATCTGAAATCGCCCTATTTATTAGGGTACTAGAGAAAGAAATGGCAAGCCATCCAGTTTGCTTGGGCAAGAATATCCCATACAGGGTCACAAAGAATCAGACACAACTAGCCAACCTCTAGATGAGTCTTTCCTGTAACTAGCTCCACCCACAGGCTCTCTCTAATCAAGGGATACCCCAGACCCAATTACCTCGTTCCTAAACTGAAACCTATATAAGCTTAGTCCTTTTGTTCCTTCAACAGGCTCTAAGCTTAGTGGGGTTCCTTAGCTAGCAAAATCAATAGAACCTTGTTGGTTTCTAATTTCAGCTTGTAGTTCTGGTTTGTTCCACACCAACCATTTTACCCATGTGAGCTTGTAAAACTACAGTTTTAATGAAGAAAAATGATTTTATCATAGATAAAATCAGGATAATCATCAAAATCTTATCAGTAGGGGGCAGCTGGGTAGCTCAGTGGAGTGAGAGGCCTAGAGACAGGAGGTCCTAGGTTCAAATCTGACCTCAGGCACTTCCCAGCTGTGTGACCCTGGACAAGTCACTTGACCCCCATTGCCCACCCTTACCAATCTTCCACCTATGAGATAATACACCGAAGTACAAGGGTTTAAAAAAAAATCTTATCAGTATACCTCCATAACCGCTCCACCTAATTCTATGTCCCTCTGCCCATCTCACTGTATTATTATTTGTAGAAAAAAACCTAATAAGGCCAATTATTTCCTGAGAATTACCACTGGGCCCCCAGGAACACAATGCTAGGGAAACTCAGAAATCAGGTCAGGTTAAACTAGGCTCACCATTTTGGTGCATCTCCATTCTGAAACAAAAGGAGATGAAAAGGATGTGTGAAAGACCTAAATGTGTGGAGTCAGAGGATAGGATCCCTAAACATGGAAGGCATTCCTGTGCATCTAGGTAGAGGGGAAAGTGGGAAATGGACACCTGTCAGAGGGGACCCTTAGTGCTAAAATAGTACTACAACATTTTGAAAGTACTAAAGTTCTCCTAGAAGGCAGAGAAATGAAGATGGACCAGCACACTTGTGATAAAACTGAATATCTACCACATCATCTTAACTGTTACCCTCTTGCCAGAAGTTATTAACTCAAATGGAGAATTTTTTTCCATATGAAAACATCTCATTTTATAATAGAATAAGGAGGAAAGTCATGTTCATTTACTTGATAAATTTGATATATCATAAAAGTAGGATGTCAAGTTTAGAATTTCATAACTCCTCAGTTAACTAAGGCATTTAAAATATTTTTAAAATACATATTGTTCTTGTTCAATCTTTTCAGACTCTTTGTGACTCTCATTTGCAGTTTTCTTGGCAAAGACATTGGAGGAGCTTGCCATTTCTTTCTCCAGTTCATTTTATAAATGAGGAAACCAAAGCAAACAGGGTTCAGTGACTTGTCTGAGGTTAGACAGCTAGTAAATGTCTACACCCCCTATACCACCTAGCTGCTTCTAAAATATATATTTAGGAAATATTAAAATACTTATATTTATTAAACCTTATGTTAACTTGTTTGGCTCTATTCTTGAACATACATATTCCCAGTTTTAAAGTTAGAATATTTCTGGGTTTTTTTAATCTTTTACTTTCCATCTTAGACTCAATATTACATAATGCTTCCAAGGCAGAAGAGCAATAAGGGCTAGGCAATGAGAGTTCCATAATTTGCCCAGGATCACACAACTAGGAAGTGTCTAAAGCCAGATATGAAACTAGGACCTCCTGTTCCCAGGTCTGGTTCTCTATCCACTGTGCCACCTAGCTGTCCCCAAATATTTCTGCTTTTAAAAAAATGAGATCCTATCTCTTATGTTTTCCTTAGATACATCTTGTATTCTAAATTCATGGCATACATGCACTTTAGTGAACGTATTAAAGTATCTAGAAAAAAAATTATATCACAGTAAACTAATTAATCATCAAGATTCATTTATTCAATGTACATTTATTTAAAAATATAATTAGAGGAATGCTTTGCAAATTATAAATCACTGTTATAAATAAGTTCACCTTCATCATCATCTGCAATCTGTTTTTCCAGGAAAAATATACCCTAATAAATGAAGTCTAGTCCCTGCTCTCGAGGGGCTTCCAGTCTAGTAGGAATAATAATACATGTCTACTTTAAAATATATATTTATATATATGTTTATATATGTATATAACATTTTTAAAAATATATATATATATATACACCATTTTGCAAATTAGTATAGATTGAATCATAAGGGCAGGACAGACAAGGGTGCCAAGAAGACAGTAGTTGACACAACTGTCGGAAAAGACTGCATGACAGAGGTAGCAGTTGACTTGAGCCTTGAAATATTAGTTGGATTTTACTAGTCAAAAATGGAGTCTAGGACCTTCTAGAGTTGTAAGAGCAAGAGGTGGTAAGGTGGCCCTAGACTTTTGTTCTCCATCCACACCCTCCACCCATGCCACCACCTTAGTCACCCAGCCACCTCGTGTCCTCCTGCCCCTAGCAGCCAACATTGCCAGCTTGGGCCCCCCTGGACATTGGGATGCAAGTAGTGCCACAGCCTGAGGTCACAGACTCCACCATGGAAGAACAATCCCAGGATCCAGAGGTAGGCTTAGCCATCAGCATCCTGGCAGCCTGGTGGCCAGCAACAAGGCCCAAAGGGGGCCTGGTATCAGCCAGCTCAGACCCCTAAAAGCACCATGCCCTTAGCCTGCCACCCCAAAAGGAACAGCTTCGACCTCTGCCAGGACCCAGACACCAAAGCTGAAATACAGACTGTGCAGCTGTGGCCATGGTCTTCTTTCCTCCAACTTGCTCCCAAGTTTATGGTCTGTGGCCTTTTACTTGTTTTCAGAACTCTCCTCTTCCCCTAAGACCTCCCCTTGCTGGAGGGCCTACTCTGGGCACACATCTTGGTTTCTGACCCCCCCACCCCAGAGCCTCCAGGACCTGCGGCTAACGGGTGCTTTCTCTGATCCTTGGCCTCTGGCCTTTGACCCACAGGCCAGAACCAGTCCTAAACTGGGGCAGAATCTCTAATAGAATCTGAACATACAACAGCAGCAGCTCTAGGCTTCCTCTTGGAGACAGAATGCCCAGGAGTCAACAGCCCTAAGCCGTGGGCTGTATGGCTAAGTCCCCATATGGAAAGCTGCTATGAGCCACCAGCATCTGTACCCCACATTTCACACAGACTTTCTATCTTACTGAAGCTTTCCATGGGAGAGGAGCCTGGGAAGCCAAGAATCACTAGGCCAAAAGCTTCTAATTATCCTACATAAACTTGATCTGTGAACCCCATCCCACCCACCCCTCAAAAAATGGAGGCAGGATAAGCTAAACATAGAGACCAGTCATGACCAAGGCCTGAGGTGGAAAAGCACAACTGGGCCTACTCGTATGGAATAACTTATTTCACTGTTGTTTAGTACTATTTACCCAACTCTTCATGACCCCATTTGGGGTTTTCTTGGCAAAGATACTGGAGTGGTTTGCCATTTCCTTCTCCAGCTCATTTTATATTGTCCATACCTAGAGAAAATGGTAAGTAGTTAATTGTCTACATGAATCAAATTGATATACAGTCAAACCTTGATACTCAACAGTTTTGGAATTCATTTAATTTGGTATTTAATGCATTTTGATGAGAAAAAAAATGTCACAGTATTCAATGTTTGCTTGGCATTCAACAGTGCTTGCTAGAACTTGTTGGCATCGAGATCTCAGGAAGTATATGTCTGTTCCAACCGAAACAAAGGATCATACGTTAGTTCAGGAACACAGAGAAGAGCTCAACAGTGAGGAGCTGCAGGAACTTCAAAGAGAGCAGCAACAGCTAGTGGATGGGGGAGTTTTCCTCAGGTGAGGAGGAGCCAATGTCCCCACTTCATTAATCAAGGAAATGTGTGCAAAATGGATGGAAGTGCAAAACTTTATTGAATGATATCACCTTGATAAAGCTTTAACAAACAAAATTGTAAATTTGTTAAAGGATGAAGACCATTTCCCACTTTAGAGAAGTTTTGAAACACAGAGAAAAACATCACTGCATAGTTTTCTCCTGAAGTTTACACCTGGCTAATCTCAAGCAGAGTTTGGTGCTGATATGGGACAGAAAAGACCAAAAGAAAGAACTCCAGAAAGGCAGTTGCCGGCAGATATCATGGAAGGGGACTGCTCTCCCAGGCAATATAGCATTTCTCTTCTCCATCATTCCCTTAGGTCATGAACTTCTCTCAATACAGGTAAGGTTAGTTAAAAATATTTTGTTTAATCTAATTGTTGTTTTTCATTTATGTCCATGTATTATTAACTTTGTTAGTAAAATATAACTCCATTAATACATATAATAACTTATAAAATATGAGTTTTTCTGGGTGTCTGGAACAGATTAATTCAATTTACATTATTCCTTATGGGAAAAACTCATTTGGTACTAGATCTTTTTGGTACTCAATTTACCTTCTGGAACAAATTAATGATGAGTACCAAAGTAGGACTGTAATTAGAATGATATGAGAAACTATTGATTCAGAAAAATCTTTGCTTCAAATGCCCTCAATTAAAATATGATATGCAAAATATATAGAAAATTGGCAAAAATATATATATATATGACTAACCTCCACAAGGTTCTGCTCTGGTCTTCTTTGTGGCACTCCAGTGACCCTAGTATGCTAGCACAGCAAAAGGTCTGGAAAATTCTACAAAAACAGAAAAGTTTCAAGTACAGTTTTAGCAACAGAAGCAATAACTCTAAGTTGGCCAGTGGTTTGCAACTTGATAATTCTTTGGTTGTGGCAACCTATTAAAAAATATGACCTGGTCTTCAATGCTGTGTGATTCATTTTAGGTTCTGCAATCTTGATCATGTAGAGACAAAAAAAAAAGCATTAAAGGATGCTAAAAATCACTGTTCATAATCTATGAACAATTAACTTACCCATTGTTACTCTAAATGTGAGATATTTGTCCATTCACTGACCAGCAGAAGTACTATTGAAGAATATAAATTACATCAATATTGACACTTTCACTATAAATCAAATGAGAAAAAGGACTTTGTAGCTAAATCAAAGGATTCAGCTAAATGGACTATAGTTTCCTTTAGAAAGGCAAATCAAAATGTTAACAGAGCTGGTTTTATAATGCATCCAAAGGCAACAAGAAACATCATTTCATGGAACATTTGGCCATCTTATATTATAGTACTTGTGATAAATATTTCTACAACATATGTACCAGCTTCTTTTGTAGAAAATGAAGAGGTAGAGAAATTATATAAAGAAATTGATAAGACCCTCCATAATAAACCAGCACATACTTTCACACTTGGTGACTTCAATGCAAATGGGGGACTTAGATAAGAATGGTAAAAATATTGGTATATATGATTAAAGAATATGAAACAAGAGAGGCCAAAAACTTGGATGCCACACAGACTCTTCAGGCCTGTGTATTTTGAATATTTTGTTTGAGAAAAGAATTGAGTGTCATTAAACCTACTGAATGCCAAAGAATATCCAGAAATAAAATTGATCATATTTTACACACAGGAAATGAATCATTACTAAGGTGGCAATCATTTGTGAATCACCTGTCTGTGTATAATCAGGCTATCCACTTATTAGAACAAAGATCAAAATAGATCCAAAGTGGCAAGAAAGAATAAAAATGAGAAAAAGATTTGACATGTAATTAAAACAGCTTCAAACTGAGTAATTAATACTGAAAAATAGGGAATGAAAATATATCAATGATAACTATAAGCAGTTCCATACAGAAAGAGATAGAAAGAGAAAGGAAGGAAAGAAAGAAAGAAAGAAAGAAAGAAAGAAAGAAAGAAAGAAAGAAAGAAAGAAAGAAAAGAATCCAGTATTTGCTTAAAGATCTCCAAAAAATGAGAACCCATCCTCTTTTGAGACAGCCCATTCTACTTTTAAATGTACATTTAGAGCTTGGTCAGACATTGAAGACACTAAAGTTATCCACTACATCCTGAGCCATCACCAAGTCATACTGACTTTTGTCTTGCCACTGGACTTTAATGACTCTGGAAGAGAGAAAGAGAGAGGCTGATGACTATGTAACTCTCTCACTTAAATCCAATTCATGAACAGGTCAAGATATTACCCCATGATATCACTGATCCTCTGAAAATGAAGGATGAACAACAATTCTTAAGAAGTTTGTCCTGACATCAAAACTAAATTTGCCTCTTTATAACTTCCAACTTAAATTCCTTGTTTTGTTATAAGGGGCAAACAGACAGACAGATCAAGTCTAATCTCTCCTCCACATGGCAGCCTTTCCAATATTTGAAGACAGTATCATGTTCTTTTTGAATCTTCTGTAGTCTAAATGTGCTCAGTTCCTTCAATGATCCTAATAAGAAACTTACTAGCTTGTGTAATCCTGGGCAAGACATCTCTGTTTGTCTTAGTTTTCTCCACTATAAAATGAGGATAAAGCTTGTACCTACTTTTCAATGTTGTGAGAATCAAATGATATAATATTCGTAGAAAGCTCAGCATACATGTTAACTTTTATTATTATTATAATTAATACACTGACTTTAAATTCTTTTCTCCACCCTAGTTTCCCTTCTCTGGATACTTGGCTTATCAGTAGTCTTATTTTTTAAAACCCTTACTATCTATCTTAGTATCAGTTCCAAAATGGAAGAATGGCAAGGCCTGGACAATTGGGATTAAGTGACTTGCCCAGGGTCACATAATTGGGAAGTGTCTGAGGCCAGATTTGAGACTAGGTCCTCCTGATTTTAAGCTTGGTACTTTATCCATGGTGCTACCTAGCTGTCCCTAACAATGGTCTTCTTAAATCTGGATGCTGGAAACTTAACAGAATACTTCAGGTGAGATTGGACTAAGCCAACTATAATACTATCTATTCCTTATTTCTGGAAGCTGAGCATCCTCTAAAGCAGTGATTCCCAAAGTGGGCGCTACCGCCCCCTGGTGGGTGCTGCAGCGATCCAGGAGAGAGGTGATGGCCACAGGTGCATTTATCTTTCATATTAATTGCTATTAAAATTTTTAAAAAATTAATTTCCAGGGGGTCAAATAATATTTTTTTCTGGAAAGGGGGCAGTAGGCCAAAAAAGTTTGGGAACCACTTATCTAAAGCAACACAAATTTGCATTAGTTTTTTGTCGACTGCCTCATTGTTGACTACTAAAACCCTCAGATCTTTTTCTAAACTTCTAATCCAAGGATAAGACTTCATTTTTATCTCTATTGAATTTAATCTTATTAGATTCTGCCTGGCATTTTTTCTATCAGGATCCTTCTAGCTCTTGACCCTATCATCAATGTGTTAACTATATTTCCCATCTTTGTCAAGTGCAAATATGATGAGATTTGTACGTCATCTGATTTTATCCAACCATTGATAAAAAATGTTAAATATCACCAAACCAAGAACAGATGCTGGAGATACTCAGCTTCAGGCCTTCTACCACTTTTTCACTGAACCATTGATAATACCTAATATAATAACTAGCAATTATATAGTGCTTTAAACTTTGCAAAGCCTTGATACATATTATCTTACTGGCTCCTCAAAATAACCTTGGGAAATCGGAGCCATTATTATCCCTTTTTTATAGATGAGGAACCTGAAACAGACAGAGGTGAAATGACTTTCTCCAGGTTTCCCAGCTAGTACGTGTCTGAAAGATTTCACTAAGATCTTTCTGACTCCAGACAGAGCATTCTACTGCACCAACTAACTATTCTTTAAATCTAGTCATTTAAGCCAGTTTTGAATCTATCTGATTATCTTATCTTATCCAAATTTTTCTTTTTTTTTTTACCCTGACTTTTAATCTATGAGAAATTACTTAATAAACTATAAAGAGAGATTATTAAAACTTCTTCCCAGAAGCTCCATTTTGGGAAAGGACCCAGACCAGCTATTTTTTCATTCTCTGAACTTTGCCACAATAACTTCACTTTGTTCTCCTTTGCTCCTGTGGGTTCCTTCTCCCAGTGCTGAGTTTTTCCCATATCCTCTCTTTTGAGAAAAGGGCCAACATTTCCCTTTCTTAGCTTCTTTATTCCCATCCACAACATGGGAAGGCTTTACCTAAAAGAAGACAAAACTTCCCCCAATACTTGATTATTTGTATACATGATTGCTCCCAGCTTCCTTACCCCTGACCACTCCCCACCCCATCCTCCAGCTAGCATGAGGCAGGCTCAGGGCAAAGTTGTCCCTGGTACATAATTGACCCTAGCTTCCTTGAAGAAGCTTCTTGGTCATCTAAGGGAATAAAAAGTTCTAGCCACATGAAAATACTTGAGCTGCTCAGGTTTGATGGATTTCTAAATTTCACACAAGCAATATTTCCCTGCCCTGCTGAACAGAGACCTTTCCCTGTGGAGGTATGAGGTGGGGAGGAGGGTCTATAGTACCACTGTGTCCTTGTTGCATAGTCTCACTGTATTAGGACAAAATAAACTTCCTGTGTTAAATATTCAATGGCTGATTCATATCAACATCAGATCTGATCTAAGGGGGTGATGGTGTTTGATTCATGCCTCTAATAAAACTAGACCAGCCATCCTTCATTCTCCAGACATCACAGCTTTGCCCCTGGTACATTCCTGCTCCTGACTCTCCAGCCTTCTTTCTTTATCATGCACCAGGAGCCTCCTTACCCTGAAAGATCATTTACCCTTAGAGCTTTCTCATTCCAGAAGAGCTCTCTGCTCCTGTGTCTTCCTCCTCTGATTAGTCAGTTCCTCCCAGAAACTCCATTTTAAATAGCATAACTGGGTTTCAAACTCAAGACCTTTGATTTCAAATACAAAAGGTTTTCTCTAATACCTCAAGGAGCTTACATTCTATCAGAAGAGATAACATGTAAATAATATAGAAGGGTCACTTAAACTGTATAATATTTTATGTACAATACATCTTTGTACATACACATAATGAATATGTTGTGTGTACATGATTATAGAATATCAAACTCAATCACCACCTGAAACTGATACACCCCCCCTTACACACGTATGCACACACACGTCCTTAACTGACAGACCAGTTGAGCCAGATATTCATCTTTTACAAAACTGACCCTTTTAGATGATTACAGTTTGGTCCAGGTATTAGAGGGAGATAAGAAGATTGTGTTGTGGAAGCTGTATGGAAATTTTTAGTATGCCTTTTGGCCTATGGAATGAATGAATGAATGAAAAAGCATTTGCCAAGTGCAAGGTATACAAAATAAAATAGTCCCTACTCTAAAGGACTTCACATTCTAATAGGTGAAGACAATCTGTTATGAAATTTTGCCTTTGAGTCATGTCAAAAGGTCCAGTAATCCTTAGGACACAGAATCAAAGCAGATAAGTAATACTGCTTCATCTTAAATATCATTTCCATGAATAAAACCACATCTGCTGCTGAGGTTGAACCACTTGAAGATGCCAGGGATTTTGATAGTTGAAACTTTTTCCCCTGTTTTCAGCAGGCAAGGAGGTTGAGGAGGTGGAGGTAGCAGTATCCATGGTGGCATTTGACAAATTCCATCTTCACAAGATTCACTCCCTTCGAAAATGTCTGGAAGTACTAGACTGGTAGCTGAGTTGGTGGTCTGGGGTAGCACAGTCCCCAGAGCTTATTTATTCATCACTAACTAGGTCAGGCAATTGATGTTGATTATGGCATTATCTTCTAAATGTTCCCGGTAATGAGGGTCAAGGTAAAATCAAGCCTCATTATCTGGGGGGAGGAGGAGAATGTAGGGTTAGAGAAATGCAGGCTCTTGGACTCTGACTCCTTTCCCAAGGAAAGATGATGTTCAAGTTGGGTAGCAATGGTTTAATCCAGAAGACACTTGCCTTCAATCTGGACAGGCTTTTTTGTCCCATTGGTGGCAGTTAATCAATAGTTAGCAGTTGCAATATTAGGGATAATGGAACCCCTTCTATACAGGATTTGCTCCTCTGGAGAAGGCTTGAAAGGGAAACAGAAATTGAACAGTTCATGAAAGTCATTTTTATGTCCTCTTGTATGGGAAATGGAGGTAAGGACTGGGGCAGCAAGGGAATAGTTAATCAATCATCAAAGATACATTAAAGGGGACAGCTGAGTAGCTCAATGAAATGGGAGGTCCTAAGTTCAAATCTGGCCTCAGACACTTCCTAGCTGTGTGGCCTTGGGAAAAAATCACTTAACTCCCGTCCCTAGCCCTTACCACTCTTCTCCCTTGGAACCAGTACATAATATTGATTATAAGGCAGAAAGTAAGGATTTTTTTAAAGGATATCTTAAGTGCGTACTATGTTCCAGACATTGTACTAAGTGTTGAGAATACAAAGAAAAACAAAATATAAAAGAACAATAGTCCTTGTTCTCAAGGACCTCACAGTTCGAAGGAGACAACATATAACAATTATGGACAAACACAATATATACAAGGCAAATGAAGATATTCTCAGACCTCAGCCAGCACTCCCAACTGGTTCAGAATCATTCTTTCTCCCATACTACTTCACCAAGTCAAACTGGAGAAGTGCCACTTCATCTTGAAGGAGGAGGAGTTCTTGGAATATGATGGCATTGTGCAGGATCAGGATGAACACTATATTCTGAAATACAAAGCCCCCCAAAGCCATAAAGACTTGCAGCCATCTCTAGGCTTCACATGTTATTACAACACTTTGCCCTCTATTTTTAGTTTTTTTTTCTTTTTTTCCACTATTTAACAGCATTACTAATAGATTTACTGAAGAATAGAATCATTTTTGTAGCCTGCTATAGACTACCAAGCTAAACCAGTTTATGCCTACCTTTTCCTAATCCATACTAGACATTGGAGAAGCAGGTGACTCCAATATAATGACAGAAGTCATCCTTCAATAGTCAGTCTACCAATCTACTCTGCCCCTCCTGTATCTACTACTCCTGCAAGTTAAATCCAATGAAGGCTGTGGCTGAGACATCAACACACCATACGGAGTGAGTTTAATATGAAATCACTATAAAAACTGGCTATCCTAGAACACGTATGGATGGCCCCACGACTAATTTAGCAATATGCCTATTCTTTTCAATAGATTCAGCTTAATTGTTTTCTGGTTCTTGTTACAAGAAAAACCAAAAATTAGGAGCCAGATGCAAGATATATACATCCTCTTCCATGTCAAGAGCTTTTTTTTTAGCAACTTATCCCCTGTCAATGTTAGCAGCAGCAACAGCAGCAGGAGGACCCTTATGCCTAGCTATTATTGTCTACTTACCCTGAAGGATCCTCCCTAGGGAAGACTCCATGTCAGATGGAATACTCCAACTACATTTTCAGTTTTGCACACTCCCAGAGAAGGTTTGAATTGGAGAATTGAATTTTGCTACAAAATGCTTGATGATTCTTCATATTGTTACCTACAACTTTTGGCAGTCTTGATTCTGGCATGAAAACAAATTAAGGCACAGCTATGCAAAGTCCATTCCAAGGTCAAGGACTCTATGGGACCATGTTGGCAAACCTATGACACATGTGCCGGAGCTGCCGGAGGGGACTGCTCCCTTCCCCCTCTCCATGTGCATCTGAGGACATTTCTCACATTATCCACCCCTCTGCCCAGCAGCCCAATGAGAGCGCTTCCTCCCTCCTCTGTCAGAGGTAAGGTGGGGAGCAGAAATTCACATGCAGTGTGAGGTTTGCAGTTTGGGCACTTGGTCTCTAAAAGGTTTGCCCTCACTGTTTTAGGAAAACCTAAAGCCTGTTGGAGGCATTCCCAAAACCTAATCACTCTGGGCCAAAATCCTATAGGAATTATAGACTTACCCAGATCCTAGCAGCATGATGATATCTTACCTTACCTTAAACAAGATCAAATACTTCCTCGCCTGGTCTAGACTTTTCTCCTCCTGTCAAAGGTACCTACCTGTCCCTCTAAGGCCTCCTCTCATATATGATGATGGCCCCCTTTTTTTAACCTTACTCTTTCTTCATCTGTGAAGCCTATTAATCACTGTATACTCATCTACTCAATTCAATACCTTCCAAAATAACTAGATCTCCATCTCCAGGACTAACTTTCCCCCATCACATGGACTATGGTCTTCACCATGTTGTTATGACATTACATTGTATAGTACAAAGAACTGAATTTGGAATGATATGATTCCTCTTTCTACAGCTTACCACTTCCAATCAAACTGGTGGCCAAACGTCAATAATACCCTTGCATGCACAATGTCCCATTGTCCTCGGTTATATCAAGATGCCTGGTACATATTTCTTCCCACAGGGGAATTTATAAAATAATTCTATCCTATCATCTGTTTGGAGTAAGACCTCCTAAGCTATTCATGGTTTTTTCTCAGAAATCACCCAGCATATTTTAGACTATGGTCCTCGATGGTATGATGAAGTAACATGGCATACCAGAAAGCACAGTTTTTGACCTCCAAAGGCTTTGTTCAAATTCTAACTCCATTATATACTACTGATATTACTTTGAGTATGTTGTTTAACTTCTCTGCCTCCCTTTTTTTCTTGACTTTGAAAAATCAGTCATTTTAGACTGGATAATCTCTGAAGGCCTCTTCCCATTCTTGATCCCATACTAACCAGAATATGCCTAATCTGAATTACAGGTCAGTATTTTTTTTAAACTCCAAGAGTCAACTTTGCACCCTGAAAAAAAAAAGACTTTGATAAAATGTAGCATCAACATACACTGGGTGATACATCAGGCTTCATCTTAAGAGGTGCTTGTTGTACCTGAACTTTATCAAAATAATTACCATTTTTTTAGAAATTTAGCATTACAATTTAAACTTTAAAAAATTATACTATTTTTGCTTTACTTATAACTTAAAACAACTAAATTGATATTTTTTCTTTAAAAAATTGTGGGGGGAAAAATGCTCCTGGGCTAAGACCCTGTAAGCAGAGTTTTAGCCTAGAGCCAATTTTTACAGCTGAGTTATAAACCCCTGAAATAGGAGTTCATAATGGAAACAGCTGCTCAACCTTAACTATTGCGGGTGCCACTATAATAAAAACTGCAGGAGTTCACATTAACAATGGCTTCCCCTTACACTCTTTCCTGTTACCCATCCATTAACCAAACCACACTACTTAATGGAGGTAAAGGCTACAGCTTTATTCACAACAAAAATAACGAGATAGGCGACTTACAGGTGGTAAATAACATATTCCCCAAACATCAGAGTGTACAAACATCCCCTGGAGGGCTACTCACCAATCTAGGGGATAACATCCCACTCCAATGATTTCCAATTAGGAATAACATCCCAGCCCACAAAACACTACTAAGCAATGACATCTACTTCCTGTTTATTTCTCAAAATGTATTGCACATGCAAAACATGCAAAGAGGAGCAACCGTATAAAGCAGGAAAGGTTTCATAAGGAAACATTTTACAGTTTTTAATAGTCCAGTTTCCATAGTACCTAAAGAAATGCACTGAAATAGAGGCATTCTCCACAAATTAAATGCACATCTCACATTTTTCTGCCTCCCTGGGCTTTTGCTCCTGGCATTACTCAAATGCCCTCATCCTTGGTCTCCTCTTGCTAAAATCCTATTTATCTGCCTAGACCCAGCTTAAAGACATCTTCCTCCATAAAACTTCCCTGAAACCCTACCCCTGCATTTAGAAATGATGCTTCTTTCCTCAGACTTCTCACACTACTTTGTGCATCTCCTGAGAAAATCATGTTGAGTTATTTCCTACTAGAGAACTTTGCATATGTGTCTTACCTCCCTTACTAGATTTTGAGCTCCTTAAGAAGAAGGACCCTGGGGCAGCTGGGTAGCTCAGTGGATTGAGAGTCAGGCCTAGAGAAGGGAGATCCTAGGTTCAAATCCAGCCTCAGACACTTCCCAGCTGTGTGACCCTGGGCAAGTCACTTGACCCCCATTGCCCACCCTTACCACTCTTCCACCTAGGAGCCAATACACAGACGTGATGGGTCTAAAAAAAATAAAATAAAAAAAGACAAAAAAGAAAAAGAAACCCTATCTTATCCTATATCCATTCCATTCTCCACACTAGCAAAATATTTTAACTAAAGCATAGGTCTAACTATGGCACTCCCTTGTTTAATAAGCTGGAGTCTAGTGGCTCTGTATTACCTCAAAGATCAAATACAAACTCCTCTGTTTAGCATTTAAGTTACTTCACAGTATAGCCCCAACCAATCTTTCCAGTATTCGTATATTCTACTCCCCCTTCAAAGGGCAGCAAGGTGGTGCAATGGATAGAGCGCAGGTCTAGAGTCAGGAAGACTCATCCTTCTGAGTTCACATATGACCTGAGACATTTACTAGCCATATGACCCTGGGCAAGTCACTTCTGTGTTTTCCTCAATTTTCTCATCTGAAAAATGTGCTGGAGAAGGAAATGGCAAACCATTCCAGTATTTCTGCCAAGAAAACCCGAAGCAGATTTATGAAGTCAGACATAATTGAAAAAAACTGAACAAACTCTCCTTCAGATCTTCTATGGTCCAGACAAACTCTTAAACAAGACACTTTTCCCAATTACATTACTTTTCAAAGGCTGTCCTCCCACTCCTCTGTGCCTAAAATGTATTCAAACCTCACCTTCACCTCTAAGAACCTTCATTTCTTTCAAAGCTTAACTCAAGCCCCACCTTCTACATGAAGCCTTTCCTAATCCCTCCCCTACTAAGCAAAATTCTCTCCTAATTACCACATATATATTTGTGTGGGTGGAGACTATGTGTGTATATACATATATACACATATATACATAAATAACAGGTCATATAGCTATAGACAAAAAAAGAATTAAATAGACAGATTGATAGATAGATGAGAGATTGATGGATGAAATAGAGAGATGGATGGATAGATGGACAGATGGAAATGGATGGATGGATGGATGGATGGATGGATAGACAGATAGAGAGATAGACAGATAGATAGACAGACAGATAGATACATAGTTTTCATTTTTGTATCCCCCAACATCTGACACGTAAGAATGCTTGTTAATTGGTTATTCAGATTAGTATTTCCATCAGTAAAGAGCACAGAGCTCTGTACATAATTTTCAACAATAAATCCACTGATTGCTGTTGAATTAAGTAAATGACTATTTGGATAGTAGATATTACCCCAGTATGGGAGCTACAAACAGAGCAAAACTTTGATGGGGCCACAATAATGTTGTCTGGATAAATTCCATGAGACTGCTACCTTATGAGATCCTTTGACATAACTAACCCCTATTTTGCAGTGACTATTATTACTATGAGGTTCTAGTATTGAGCTCAAGGCCATATTCTATATAATTATACATAACATTATTAGAAACCTATAAAGATTTTTGGTTGAAAATCTTCCATTCAAATATGTCAAAATCAAAAAAAATTGAACATTTAAATATCGTCTATTTGTGCGTAACGAAACTCAATCAAATTCACAAATCACCTAAGGACTGTTTGACTGTGAAAGGGGTGGGGAGAATGAAAAAAATGTTCAATTACATCTAATTCATGGAGCTTTTCCTGACTAACTGGAAGGAAGGTGGTGATCTCTTCCCTACTTTACCTTGTCCATACATGTAGCTGCTATGACTCCTCACAACAGAGTGCACCAAGACTATAGTTGTGCCATTGTTTGTCTACAATGCAAACGCCCAATTTGTTCCTGGGATTTCTATATTGATTGCTTGTTTATGCTATACATTCTTTTATGTGCCTTTCCCCACTAAAGTTAACCATCTAAGTAAAGATGTTATCTAAGAGAATAATGATTCTGGCATTTCAAATTCCTCTCTATGACACAAGGCAAAGGATCATGCACATATCTATTTATAGTAAGTTATTTTGAGACCTTTACAATAAATGTAATCATCACAAGTAACAACATTAAACAGTTCTTAATTAATACAAGCATTTAATTCCTAAAATTTTTAAAGGTGTAGTTAATCATAGGGCCTTGAGGCATTCTTCAATGGATCTATTATCCTATCCATATGGGTAATCTCCCTCCAATGGCTCATCCATCCCTTCTCATCCTGTGTGAGAAATGTTCTTATCCTCCCATAACTTTTCTTTGGGGATCTACTGAACACATTGAAGGCCTTCCTCTAGGGTTCTGAACATTTCCTAGGGAAGCAGAGCTCCTGAACTGTCCATCTTTTCTCCCTAGCTCCCTTCAGGCAAAAGCGGACATCAGATAAGCAGGTTTTATTAAGAATTGTGTGCTTAAAAAGAGTCAATAAGGGACTCCTTGAGGGCTTCCATATTATATGTCTCACTTTTGTGCAAGGATTTTGTGACCAATAAACAGTAGTCTTTCTCACCCAAGGACCTGGAGGCCTTCCTCAAGGTTTTTTAACACTATATAAGTACGTCTGTTCTTACTCTATGCCTTCTGATCCCATACCTCCTGGATGCTGTCGAATTAAACAATAAATTTGAAAGATTCACTCAGGTCTGTGATGTTGTCTAATGCCTCTACCCCCACTTGAAAAAAAACTGAAATCAGGAAAACAGGTCTCAATCCCTGATCTTTCACAAGATGGTTACAGAACTAACTTCTTTATCCTTTTCTTTATATATCTTAACCTATGCTTCAATATCCAACCACTTCTACATTCCTGATCCAATTAGACATCTCCCTTTCCTCAAATTTACCCAATAGGGGGTGAAAGGTCAGCCTTAGGCAACACTGTGAAGAAGGTGAAGTTTCACTGTATTTGTTCAGTGTTCCAAACTATCCAGCTGATTTGTTCTCCACCCTTTTCCCATCTCAGTGGCACTCCCTCCCTGGCCCTAATACCTATTTTGCCTACCCACAATGCCTGTTTTAAGATTTTTCCTTGACTCTAAGGATAAGTATAAGCAATCGCTTAAAATATTTCTTCTCTTTTTTTATATACGTGTGAATAGAAAACAAAATTTAAAGGCAGGGAAAAGCCTATTTTTTTTTCTCATTGGCAGATCAACTGATTAGAAATCCATATTGTGTGAACTGCATAAATTTTTATTGTTAATTCTTTAGCTATTCAAAATATATATTTAGCAATAATATAAAAGAAGTCTAAAAAGAGTTTAATTTTTAAACATTTCTGTTTCTGTCTTTTGTACTTTCACACAGTCTATTCCCAATGCACTCATTCCTCACCTCCTGCTCTAGGGATCTTTCTCTTTCTTCTTTATTCAGTTCAAACTGTTCCCAGTCTACTCTGGGAAGCCTTCAGCCAGTATTCAGCATTCTCTCCCTGCTGTTTTTAATATTTAACACTATTCAAAAACAACCTCCAGACAATGTTTCTAGAATTATTTCACATTATTGCCCCTCACTTTATATTTCAGCCAAGCTGATTTTATTTGCGTCTCTTTGGATGTGACATTCTATTGCCTACCATCTTTGCTCTTGCCCAGATTTGGTATCATATTCAGATTGCAGGCTCTTACCTATGCCTCTTAGGTTCCTTAATAAAGCTGATCTTGTGCCACCTCTTACAAGAAATTCTGTCTGAACTCCGTTGGGCTTTATAATAGTCCATAAATATATTGAGCAACAAGGAGAAGTAAACTTATCATCTTAATAATGATACCTACCTAGGGCTGATACATGCTTTAAGATTTGCAAACATTATATAAAAGCTAACTCACTTGACCCTCACAATGACTTTGTGAAGTTGGTTCTACTCATCTCCAGCTAGGTGGTACAAAGGCTTAGAGTCAGGAAGAGCTGATTTCAAATTTGGCTTCAGATGCTTCCTAGCTTTGGGATCCTGGGAAAGCCAATGAATTTCTGTATGCCTCAGTTTCCTCAGCTGTAAACAAGGACCCATTTCACAGTATTGTTGTGAAAACCAATAAGATAGTTATAAAGTACTTAGCTCAATGCCTGATACATAGTAGATATTTAATAAATGCTTTTCCCTTCCCATCCTCATTTTACTGATGAGGAAACTGATGGATTATGATTTGCCCAGGGTGTATGTGTGAGGCAGGCTTTTATTCAGGTCTTCCTTAATCCAAGTTCAACACTCTATCCACTCTGCCATTGTTTTTATGTTAATGCTTGCCCTTTCAGAAAGATCTCTGCAGGTTTAGATGCATTCTAATGTGCTTCAGGTAAGTTTTTGGTTCACATCAGTTTGTCTAAACTTTCAACATCTGTTCTTTACTCCTACAAAAATTTTTAGTGTTCTTCCCACAGAAATTAGTTTGCATTTTTAAATTTTTCTTTGCATTTGTTTTGTACTGAAGTATATCTGCACATATTATTTTTCCTACTGTAGGCTATAATAGAAGGGGCTTTCATTTTTGTCTTTGTTTCCAAAACTTAGTATAGCACCATATTCATTAGGAGATGCTCAGTAAATAATAGTTGAACTGAGTTGCTTTTAATTAATGAATTTTCATAGCATAAAAATACACTTGATCAATTTCAGTTAAGTAAATAAGGATCTAGTTTATTTAACAATCTTAATTATACCCCAGAATTCCAGGAGTATAAGAAATATATTCAGGCAGAGAATATCTCAGTTCTGACAGCAGGTTTATATCACCACAGTGGCTTTCAAGCTCCAATTTGAAGAGATCCATGTCCCTTTGCAGAGGCAAGTACTTTCTAGCATTGCATTTAGGCTCTTGTGACAAGTAGACCCAAACATTGCTCAGGATCTATGTGACAGAGAGTAAATCACTCAGCCTCCCTTGGCTTCAATTTCCTCATCCGTAAAAGGCTAGAACCATATGGCTTCTAAGGGTTCTTCCTGCTCTAGATCTATGAGCTATGATTTAACTTTCAGAGCCTTCTAGTTTGACACATATCTTTACCAAGAACCCCCTCTAGAGCATCACCAATACATATTACTGTAAAAAATAAAATATTCATATATTTTCATTGTTGTTATTGTTTCCATTTGGCATATATTCCATAGTTTATTAATATCCAAGAAAACTATGCTCAGAATTACTCCAGAGACTCATTGATGATACTCATCACTGGAAAAATCCTAATGCTTTAAATTACAGTTACAAATCATGCTTTTTTTTTTTTACTTTTAATTTTCACCATATTGTATAAATATATCTAATTATTCTCACTCTACATAAAATGCTATAAGTGCCTTGGGGGACAGATTAGTTTATCAATTCAATTAGAAACTTGGTTGTTTTGATTAACGTCAGCTATTATCTATTATAGTGAGTGTCATAATGCCATCTAATTAAGAAAAAGTAAGTGCTTAAAAATTACCAAACCTATATCCCAAGTGGTTAAAAGAACTCAGGCACATGGTCTCTGAGTTTTCGGTAGTCACATTCAATATAGACCCAGTAACTGAAGTTTCAATATACTGGGCCCTCCAACCCCAAAACACAATGGTCTTTGAAGGTAGGCTTTATTATGCAAAAGTATACTAGTGTCTATTAATATTGAAAGAATAAGCAATTACACTCCCCCCAAAAAAACAGCACTAGCTGTACTTCAGGGGAACAGGTACTATTCTAAAAAAAGCTTCAAGCCTAAAAGTGTCCAAAATGGTCTACAAGAGGAGAGAATAACAGCAATCCAAAGGACGAGGATCCTCCAGAAGACAAGAGTCTATTTACCTGAAATTGCATTTTGAATTAAACTTACTACTTTAACAAGCTTAGTTTTCCAGTTTTTCCTTTAAATCTTTTCCCAGTGCCAAGAAATATCATGTGGATTGTCCACAGTCACACAATTATTATGTCAAAAGCAAGATAAGAATGCAGATCTTCTGGACTCAAAATGAATCAGTATCTACTCGACTACGATAGGGTGAGTAACTCATTAAGCTAGTTTCTGTCTAGATATATGTTCATAAATGAACACACATATGTGTATATATGTGTATGTACCTGGATGTATGTACCTGTAGAAGGATAGACGGAAAGATGATAGACAGATAGATAGATAGATAGATAGATAGATAGATAGATAGATAATCATGTAAAGAAGATTTAAATAGAGAGTGAGTTAGGCCAAGAATAAAGAGAAGGCAGAGGATGGATTAAATTTCATGTAGGAAATTCTTCAATGCTATTAATGACCTTGAGTGGCTCATCTTTTAATATAAAACCAATGTTCTGCCAATGATGCTATATAGCTGTGAATCATGAAACGCCATGATCCCAGGAGAATTAAATCAAAGGATGAAAGTAGGCTGTAACACATCACCAATGATGACTTGGAATAAGAAGTGGCATAAAAGACTTCACTGAAGACAAAGATGTGCAGAAAAGGAGGTGAGTAGGTTGTACAGTGAAAATGAATGACAATAGATAATGCAAGTTCTATCACAAGTAACACTGAGATCAAAAGAATCAGAAGAAGGTTACCAGTATAAAGAAGAGATTCTCTATGGAAGATGAATGGAAAAACAGACACAATTTGCAAAAAAATAAGAAGATTCTATTTAACTGCCATCCACATTGGTGAAGGAAACATCTACACCAACCAATCAACTAATAAACACATATTAAGCTACTACTAAACACCAGTGAGCAAGTTTTAATTTACTTTTACTTGTCATTGAAAGCCCTTCACAACTTGGTCAATAAAGGCCTTTTTAAGGTTTGCAAAGAATGTAAGTGTGATGAACTTAAAAGATCACTTCATTTGGAGTAAAAGAACCTAAGTTTGAATCCCAGATTCTGCCAATTACTGTCAACTTGGTCTCTATCTTTCCAATTGACTTACATTTTGTCCTTACCCTTCAACTACCCTTCAAGCCCCTGGATTGAAGCAGATCTTGCTGTGCCTCTTGTAAGATACATCTCCCAACTCTGGGCATTTTCACTGACTGTCTACCATGCCTAGTATTCTCTCCCTCTTCGTCTCTGCCTACTGGCTTTTCTGGCTTCTATCAAGCTCCAAATAAAATGGTACCCTCTACAAAAAGCCATTCTCAATCACCCTTCCTTCTTGTATCTTCTTTATATTGATTAACTCCAATTTATCCTGTACTTATCTTGTTTGCACATAGATGTTTACGTGTTGTCTCCTCCATGTTTCCTGTCCAAGAACAAGAATTGTCTTTTGTCTTTCTTTGCATCCCTGGCACTTAGCCCAATGCCTGAAACATAGGAAGCCTTCAATAAACACTTTTTGACTTATCAATTAATGTAGAGTAATTTGACAATTAATTCATTTGTGTAGAACACATTGTTGCCAGTTATACCAGAAAAATAAGATATTACTCCTAACTTCATTTTTTGTGTGTGTTTTCTTTTTCCTAGAGTTCCAACAAAAGTTTCATAGAAATACAAGTTATCCCCATGGGGAGAAAAGTTTGAAATGGCTAATAATCAGAGAAATGGAAATTAAAATAACCTTGGAATTCTACTTGACCCCCAACAAATTGTTGAGGATAATACAATATGACAAATTTCAAAACCAATGTGGCTGTGGTAAAACAGGCAAGTTTTTGTATTTTTCACCAGGACATGAATGATTCAACCTTTTCGGAAAGCAGTATGGATTTATACAATAAGAATTATGAAAATGTGAATGCCCTTTGATCTGACAATTCCACTACCACAATTATTCCCCAATGAGATTATTGACAGAAGGAAAAAAGATCTACCTATACAAAAAGATTCTTTGTAGTACTATTTTAGTGGGGGGAAAAGCTTAGAGACAATGATGGGGAATAACTGAACAACCTCTGATATATGATTATAATATTACTGCATCATAAAAATGATCAAACTGAAAAATTCAAAGAAATATGGAAGTAATTATAACTGCCATTTTAAAGTTTGCAAAGAAGGTGAGTGTGGTGAAGCAGAAAGATCACTACATCTTGAGTAAAAAAGCTAGTTTGAGTCCCATATCAATTACTATATTGTGACCCTGGCCAAATCATTTCACCCCTCTGACACAGATGTTGAAAGATTCTTTATCATCACAGTGAAAACAGAGCTGGAAGAAGAAGGGGCTGGCTGTGGCAGTACACTCTGAGGAAAACATCATCATTGGCCCTTCCCCTTCCCCTCAGGAGAAATTTTGCAGGAAAATAGGAAGTTAAGATTTCATCACATAATAGTATCTTATTCAGTTGGCATCATTGGGAATAATGTGTTCTACCAGAGAAGAGGGGGCAAAAAGGAAGGAGGAAATTGTCTCCAACAAAGAGATCAGAGAATCCTCTCTAACTTAGATTCATGGAGAGCTGTTTAGAGCCATGGCATCAAACTCAAACAGAAATAGGCCACTAAACCATACATAAAGAAGCTTGCTCACCCATGTATTGACTTAGAAAAGCACAATTTAACATTATTTATGTTTTACTGAATTTTCATTTATTTCTAAAAATATTTCCCAATTACGTTTTAATCTGGATTCGCCTACACAGTCCCGTGAGGCATGGGCCATGTGGTGCATACCTCTGGTTTGTGATCACACAGCAAATATGTGTCAAAGGTAGGACATGGACCCAGATTTTCCTGAATCCTAGTCGAATCTTTTCTCCATTCTTCTACACAACATCTTCTTTCAAATCAGGAGGATGGACTAGATATCCTTTATAGAACTCTCTAGTTCCAAAACTAGTATTCCATTAAATATAAACCTACTTTATTTTGTTCAATTTAATAGCCCAGTGAAGTAGGTATAAGTGAATCCCCCATTTGATAAATGGAGAGATAAAGTGGGGTGTAATGTTTAGATAGATGTTTCAGTGTAGAATAAGAAGAAAGAGAAAACATATATTTGAAGTCTCATCACTGTCATGCATGGGCTGTGTGACCAGAAGTAATTCACCTAACCTCAGCGTCTCCAGGCAACTTTCCAAGCTATAACTCAAATCCCAAAGCCTGTCAGTATGGAAATCTCTCCTCCTTGGTAGAGGTCAATGCCAGTGGAATAATATGGGTGAATTGACTGACAAATTGGAGAGAGGAGTTCTCACTAATTCTGACCAGCCACTCATAAGATACAAGGCATCAATCTCTCCCAAAAAAGAGAGTCCCAGAGTAATGGGCTTTAGGACTCGGATTACAAAGACTTTAAGTTACAGGGGAATTTCTGATCCATATTATTGGAGATGGTTTCCAGTACCAGTTTCTGTGCCACTCACCTTAAACGAGTGAAATCATAGGTCTGGACCAAAGGGGAAAAAATATGCACATGAGGCAACTGAGCTCCTAGCTTCCTCACAAGAACCCTGGAAATAGGATTCCTTCACTCTGGCCAGCCTCCTCCTCTCCCTACCAGAATTCAGACTCTGCCCTGAGGCCCTGAGCTGGGAGAGGTGAACTCATCTGGGAGCAACCACTTTCCAGCCTGCTCTCCTAGGTGAGGTCAGATTCTGGCTTGCTTATATTTATCCTTAGCTCTTAGAACAGTACTTGCCGCAAGAGTAGGGGCTTAGGAAATGTTTCTTCATTCCCTTTTTAAAAATCCTCACCTTCTGTCTTAGAATCAATACCGCGTTCTGGTTCCAAGGCAGAAGAGCAGTAAAGGGCTAAGAAATGCAGGTTAAGTGGGGCTTGCCCAGACTCACACAACTAAGAAGCATTTGAACCCAGAACCTCCTGTTTCTGGGTCTGGCTCTCGATCCACTGAGCCACCATTCATTTGCTATCAACTATCTCACAAATTGTTATAAGGATGATGTATTGCAAATTTTAAAACACTATTCATGACTCAATAGACATTTATGAAAAAGCTATTATATGCTAGGTACTCTGTTAGGCATTGGGGATAGAGAGACAAAAATAAACAGCCCTTGACGGGGGAAGCTTACCCATAGAAATATCAGCTATCAAAATTATTATTGGTATAATATATTATAATATAATAACATATAATTAGTATTACCCAGAAAGTCGATAAAAATGTTTGACATGTCAGCATTATGCATATTTTTGTCATTATCAATTCAAAATAGAAATTACTTCAATTTCTAGCCTCCAGAAGTAATTTTTTTTTAAATCATGGCAAAACATAGTCTACTTAGGACGGTATTTATAGAAACCATATGGCTGCCTTTTTAATAAAAGCCCAGAGTATATTCTCACCTGATGTATGTACGTTTTTTCAATTAATGTTAATTGAAATTATATTCATGCATCCAGAAAAGCAATTAGCAAAACCATTCATATTGATTATTAAAACAACCATCATGCCTGTAGAGCTGTATACAATTGTCAGAACTCAATACTATTTTGATCATGTGATGAACACAGTATAATAGCTTTCTTTTTTTTTTTAAATCCATACCTTATTAAGACTGATATTCAGTGTCAGTTCCAAGGTAGGGAAGCAGCAAGAGCTAGGCAATAGGAGTGGAGTGACTTGTCCAGGATCACACAGCTAAGAAGTGCCTGAAGTGATATTGGAATGCAGGACCTCCTGACTCTAGGCTTGGCTCTCTATCACCTGGGCCAATTAGCTGCCCCCTAACAGCTTTCTTAGTATACTTAAAACTATAAACCTTTAACTTAGAGTTTTCCCAACTCTAATCACAATTCCTTTAGAGAAGCTGTCTCTTTAAGGAAAAATATCTAAAGTCTTCTCTTTGCCAATTACATCATTATTATAATGGATCTTTGTGTGACGTCACATTAAAATCAAGGCACCAGCTGAGTTCACAAAATCGATGCCCTGTGAATCCCGACATATCTCTCTGCCTGATCCTGAAGTGAAAATTGCTGAACTCATCCCAAATTCTCTGTCTCCTCCTGACCTTCTGGGAAGTAAGTACACACACACACACATACACACACACACACACTCACATGTACGTGCGTGTGAGCACACACACAGGGTAGTCGTGTCTCCATGAGATAAGTAGATTTATTGTATGTCTTGAGTAAGATTCATTTTTTTCCTCATTTCACTTTGTTGTACCACTTTGGTTGGAGTATTCAAAAAAGATCCCTAGCAGCAACTCTCATTTCTCACTTTGGTGTTCCAAAAGCCTTTTCCCTGAGGGCATTTAGCGGGCTCAATGGATAGAGCACCAAGCCTGGAGTCAGGAAGACTTGAGTTCAAATTTGACCTCAGACACTTCCTAGCTATGTAACCCTGAGCAAGTCACTAGATCCCTGTTGCCTAGCTCTTCCCGCACTGCTGCCTTAGAATACTAAAATACTCATTAGGATCTAATATATCTGATTCTAAGACAAAAGCTAGGAGTTGCCTTTTCATCTGAACTTCCAAATGCTGGATTTTCCCACTCTCCAATTTATCCTCCACATATCTGTGTAAATTATCTTTCTAAAACACAGTCATCGCCATGCTTCAGACAACCAAATATAAGCCCCTCGGCTGGACTTTTAAATGCTTTCAATCTCTGGCTAAAGTCAACCTTTCCAACATACTGGGTAGTTCTCTCCCAAATTCCTTTTTTAATTTATAGTTTGTACAATTTAAATTAGCTTCTAGTTGCACATTATTCCTCCCAGTAGAGTCTAAGCTCTTTGGAATCAGACATTTATTTATATTTTCTCCATATCCCCCTTACCCTGCACAAGATTGCTGTTCTAGTCAAAATGGCCTGCTCACTTTTCCCTCAGAATTTTTCCAGGTCACTACCTCTCCTTTAGCTTTATCTTCTTTGCTTCACGATTTCAACTATTTAGCAAACCAGTTCCACTCTTCATTCTTCTTTTTTTTTAAACCTTACCTTCTGTCTTAGAATTAATACTATGCATTGGATCCAAAAAAGCGGTAAGGGCTAGACCATAGGAGTTAAGTGACTTGCCCAGGGTCACACAGCTACAAACCAGTTCAACTCTTCATTCTTTTTTTATTTTAAACCCTTACTTCTGTCTTAGAATTAATACTCTACATTGGTGCCAAGGCAAAGGAGCAGTAAAGGCTAGACCATATGAATTAAGTGACTTTCCTACAGTCATATAGCTACAAACCAGTTCAACTTTTCATTCTTTTTTTTTAAACCTTTACTTTTGTCTTATAATTAATACTATGCATTGGTTCCAAGGCAAAAGAGAGGTAAGGGCTAGACTATGAGAGTTAAGTGACTTGCGCAGGGTCACACAGCTAGGAAGTATATGAGGTCAGATTTAAACCTAAGACCTCCCATTTCTAGACCTAGCTTTCTATCCACTGAGCCACCTGTGCTGCCCTTCATTCTCCTTTATTCTGAGATCCCTTGCTCCCCTGTCCTGTTACTGCTCATGCAGCATCAAATCCCTCCTGTGGGTTATTTCTTCAATCTACTTCCTCTCCTCCTACTCCAGCACTAATGAGCAGAGCAGGAGAAAGTAAACAACATGCTGACTCTGGATTTGAGTTATCTAATCTTATCTGAGCCTTTATCCCAGCAAGGCGATATGTCCTCCTAACAGACTCTAATCCCATTCTTCATAATCTTTATTCCAAATCTCTTCTCTCAAGCTTTAAACTATATCCCTTCCTTTCTTTAGCAGAGGCTCTCCCTGTTCTGCTGGGATGAGAAATTGAATCTATTCTCAAAAAACTACTTATTTTCCCTGTCCACTCATCTCACAACTTTACATCATCCTCTCACTGGCTCTTCCTTTTCTCCAAACTCCAAGTTGATGTGAGCAAATACTATTGGAAAAATGGTACTGATTAGGCTTGCTCAATGCAGAGTTGCCACAACCTTCAGCAAGGTCAACCCATCCACATGCTTTCTTGACCCCATAACCTCCTGTCTTCTCCAACATAAAGCTCCTCATTACCCTCTCCTCTCTTCTTCAATCTCTCCTACCTACTGGTTCCTCACCTGGCAGTGGGGTGGCACAGTGAATAGGGCACCAGACCTGGAGTCAGGAATATCTGAGTCCAAATCCTGCCTCAGATATTTAATAGCTGTGCAACCCTGGCCAAATCATTTAACCCCATTTGCCTCAGTTTCCTCAACTATAAAGTGAGCTGGAGAAGGAAATGGCAAACCACTCCAGCGTCTTTGCCAAGAAAACCCCAAATGGGTACACAAATTGTGGGACACAACTGAAATGGCTGAACAACAACAAATACTCGATTCCGTAAACACTCTCAAGTCATCCCCATCCTCAAAAAAATTCTCCCTAGAATACAACTAATTGCCAAGCTGAACTTTTCTCAGCCAAATTCCCTAAAAACAATCTATACTCAGTGCTTAAACTTTTTTCACTCTTCTTAACCCCCTAGATCTGGCTTTTGACCTCATCACTCAACTGAAATTGCTCTCTCCAAAGCTACCATCATTTAAATGTCAAATCTAATGACCTCTTTTCATTCTTCTTCCTCCTTCACTTCTCTATTCTTTGACACAATTTATCACCATTTCCTCCTAGATACTCTCTCCTTTCTGATTTGTAGGGATACTGTTCGCTTTTGGTTTTTCTCCTTTCTGACTTGGTTTTTTATCAGACTCTTGTGCTAGATCTCATTCATATCATGCCAACAAATTTTAGGTACATCACAAGCTTTGTACTGGGATTTCTCCCCTTTTTTCCCTCTAAATTTTTTCTCGATCATTTCATCAGGTACATAGATTCTTCAAACATGGGTTCACATGTGAATTCATACATGGATTCAATTATCTTCTTGGGGAAGATGACTCCCTGATCTATATACATTAAGGTATAGAATCTAGTCCCATATTAAGAGCTACCTATTAGACATTTCCTTCTAAAAGTCCTAGAGGAAACACAAACTCATCTTGTCCAAAATAGAACCTATTGTCTTTTCCCCCAAACCCATCTATCTGCCACAATTCCCTATTACTGAGAACATCACTATCCTTCTAGTTCACCGCAATGTCATCCCTGGCTCTTTACGATCCCTCAGGCCATCTATCCAATCACTTACCAAACACTCAATGAATAGAATGATTGGCATGGAGTCAGGAAGACCTAAATCTAATCCAGCTTTAGATACTTACCAGCTATGTGACCAAGGTTAAATCATTTATCTTCTGCTACCTCAGTTTCACCTATTATAAGATGGGGAAATAAAATAGTATCTAACTCCCAAAGCTGTTGAAATGATCAAATGAGATCATATTGATAAAGTACTTAGCCCAGTGCATGGAACAGAGGAAGCATTATATAAGTGCAAGCTACTACTACTACTACTACTACTACTACTAGTAGTAGTAGTAGTAGTAGTAGTAGTAGTCATCGTCGTAGTATTTTATCTTTTCTGTCTTTACAACATCTCCCATTTATTCCCTCCTCTCTTCATTTCCACAGTCATCATACTAGTTTAAAATCTCATTTCCTTCTATCTACACTCCTGAAGAGCCTTATTTTTGGCCTCTCTGCCTCAAACTTCAATCTACTTGTTTCTATCCTCCACACAACTTTCAAAGTTATTTTCTTAATGTAAAAAATAAAAAACTGGTTTTGTGATATCATCATTCCCCTCCACAAAATCCATAGTTCCTTATTGCTTCTAAAATTAAAGAAAAAATCCTCTGCTAGACATTTAAATCTCTTCACAATCTACCTCCTCCCTACCTTTCTGGTCATACACTTTACACCCCTCTTCGCTCTCTGAATTGTATCTCAGCCACACTGACCCCTATTGACCATCCCAAAGGCCTGACCCTCCATCTCTCCGCTTCATGCCTTTGCCTTGGCTTAACCCCCATAACTGGAATATGCTCACTTCTCATCTCCGCTTCTTGGAATCCATGATTTTCTTGAAAACAGTACAAATGCCACCTTCTTCGTGAAGCTTGTCCCCTCTGTGGCTAAGGATGGCCTTTCTCAAAACAACCCTATACAGACATACCTTGGAGATAGTACCAGTTCAGTTCTTGACAACCACAATAAAGTGAAACACATGAATTTGTTAGTTTCCCAATACACACAAAAGTTATGTTTACATTTTACTGTAATATGAGTGGGCAATAGTTTTCCATTTTTTTAAAAAATGTATGCCCCTTAATTTTAAAATATTTTATGGCTAAAAAATATTAACAAACATGTGAGGGTTTCAATAAATCATAATCTTTTTGCTGGTAGAAGATCTTGCCTCAGAGTTAATGGGGACTGGCTGGTGAATCCTGAAGGTTGGAGTGGCTGGGGCAATTTTCTAAAATAAGACGGCATTGAAGTCGACTCTTCCTTTTCGTGAATACTTAATGGCTGGGGCAACTTGGTACCTCAGTGGACTGAGAGCCAAGCCTAGAGATAGGAGGTCCTAGGTTCAAATCTGGCCTCAGACACTTCCCAGCTGTGTGACCCTGGGCAAGTCACTTAACCCCCATTGCCCACCCTTACCACTCTTCTGCCTTGGAACCAATACACAGTATTGACTCCAAGACAGAACGTAAGGGTTTAAAAAAAAATACTTAATGGCCATCATAGAGTTATGAATTGGGCTAATTTGAATATTATTGTGTCTCAGGGAATAGGGAAGTCCAAGGAATGGGACTATGCTGGCAAAGCAGTTAAAATACATGCATCATTTTTCACATCTTATATGGTTGTGATTAGTGGTGCCCCAAAAATCACTACCATAGTAACAATAAAGATCACTGATCATAGGCCACCATAGAAATATATTTAATTAATTAATTTGTTCGGATTATTTATTTTTTTATTTAATTAAGTAAGAGTTTGAAATATGACCTTATTTGATCATTGCAACAACCGTGGGAATTAGATACTATTTTACATCCCCATTTTACAATAGATGAAACTGAGGCAAAATATTTTGAGAATCACAAAATGTGACACAGACATGATGTGAGCAAATGCTATTGGAAAAATGCACTAAGACTCGCTTAATGCAGAGTTGCCACAAACCTTCAATTTATTTAAAAAAATAATTAATTAATTAATGCAGTGACTATGAAGCGTAACAAAGAGAAGCTCAATAAAACAAGATATGGCTGCATTCACTTTGTACATATTCTACAGATCCCAAGAGGCAGGCGTCTTGTCTCCCACATTCTAATATAAGCCCTTGGAGTTCAGAGACAGCTCCATTTTTGTCTCTGTTTCCCCAGCTCTTGGAACAGTGCCTCACACATAGTAAATGCTTTTAAAATGTTTGTTGATTGATTGATTAATTGATAAGTGAATTATGTGTGTTCATTGGCCTATTTAAATGTAAGATCCTGAAGAGTTGGTTCCCATTCAGTTTTGTATAAGAATTGCATTTGTATCCTCAGCAATTAGCACAATGTGTAGCGCATATATTTAGTGCTTAAAAAAATCCTTTTCATTCACACATTCATTCAGTCAAATAACATTCATTGAGTGTTTGATAATTATTCACAAACAAAAACAAAACAAAAATAAAACAAACCCTGAGCTCAAAAAGGCTACATTGGAGTATAGGATAGACTGATAACATACATTTTTAAATGTGTACAAATTAACACAATGTAATTTCAAAAGAAGGAACATAATCAGGAATTTTCCCGTGGAATGGGATCAACTGTGCTATCCTTTAAAGGAAGTGAAGGCTTCTGAGAGGTGTTTGTGAGGAAGAAGGGTTTTCCAAATGTTGGAGATTACCTTACAAAGGAATAGTCATCATAGTTAGCCTTTTTATAGCTTTTGGTATGTGCTAAACACAATTCAAGGTGCTTTAGAAATATTATTTTCAATTGATCCTTACAACACCTGTGGGAGGCAGATGCTATTATTATTTTCATTTTTATAGATGAAAAAAACTGAGGGAAACAGAGGTTAAGTGACTTACCCAAGTTCACACAGCTAGAAAATGTCTAGTAAGTAAGGCAGCTAGGTGGCTTAGTAGATGGAGGCAGGAAGATCCAAGTTCAATTCCAGCCTCAGATACTCAATAGCTGTATGACCTTGGGCAAGTCATTTAACCTCTCTTCTTGATTCACTGGAGAAGGAAATGGCAAACTACTACTGTATCTTTGCCAAGAAAACTCCACATGGGGTCATGAAGATTCGGACAGGACTAAACTACTAAACAACAACAAGTAAGGAATAGAAGCAAAAGATGGAATATTATGTATTATATTATTATTATATTATTATATTATGACTGTAGAATGTAGGAATGGGAGTGATCGTAGTTAAGACCACCAAGGTGGGAGGCAACAAGTGGCTCAGTGGATTGAAAGCCAGGACTAAAGATGGGAGGTCCTGGGTTCAAAACTGACCTCGGATACCTCCTAGCCGGGTGACCCTGGGCAAGTCACTTAATCCCCATTGCTTGACCCTTACCACACTTCTACCTTGGAACCAATACATAGTATTGGCTTTACGTAAAAAGGGAGGGAAGGTAAGAGAAGGGCTCAGAATGTCAAGCTAAAGAGTGTATATTTTAGCTTCAAGGAAACAGGGCACTAATCCTCCTATAGATAGTACTTTTATTTTTTTTCTTTTTCATCCAAACACGATTTTGATTTAGGGCCAGTTCTAGATCTTCAAAAACAAGAAAATTCTTAGTGCATGAACTTGGCTAAAAAGGATCTTCATCAAATATCAGTTCTATTCCCAGAACTACCTTCGCCTAGATCAATGTATAGCACAACGGAATGATAAACTTTATTTTACTTGTATATCTATGTTGCTCCATTAACACCTTCATATCTCAATAGACAATCAGATTTATGTAGGTCAGTGTCATACACACCGGTAATATTGAGCATATGCAGTGAGGAGAACCTGGTGAAGCTCTGTTGTTACAGAACCCAAGATTTATAATTCCCACGCTGCACTGACAACAATAATTCTTTTCTAAGAGTTTAAGACACTGCAGGGATTCTCAATATTATTGAGCAGAACAATGTTCCCAACCTGAGCATATAATAAAATGACAGTGCTGATATCTACAGGCAAAGGGGTGGGGGGGAAGTAATTCACCAAAGAATTGAGAAACATATGGGAACAATTCAAGGTAACCATGTCACCATAGTTAAATAGCATTGACACCACCACGGTGCACCTAGGTTGCAGCACAGCGAATAAAGCATCAAACCTGGAATCAGGAAGACTTCAGGTCAAATCCCACCTCAGACACTCGCTAGCTTTGTGACCCTGGGCAAGTGCGTTAATCCTGTTTGCCTCAGTTTCTTCCTTTGTCAAATAACAGTTCCTACTTTGCAGTATTGTTGTGAGAATCAAATGAGATCATAATTATAAAATGTTTAGCACAGTCCCCGGCACATAGTTAACACTATTTTAAATGTTAGCTATTATTATTATTATTATTATTAATATTATTAATATTATTATTATTATTCTCTGTGTTGTAGCACTCAACTCTGAAATGTGCTTTTTCCACACACCAACCAATTTTTAGAGAGAAAATAATACATTTCCCTCCGTTTGTCAGAGCATACATCTACAGCTGGGTGATATGTCAGAGTCCATTTAGTCCAAGCCTCTCTTGGTACATATGAGGAAATTAAAGACTGTAGAGGTTAAGGTCAAAGTCATATGGTGGTAAGTATCAGAGATGATATTTGAATAGAGGACCCCCTGCTTATAGAGTCAGTGCTCTTTCTCCAGGAATATATTATCACTGAATATTCTAGCTTTCTCCTTATTTCATAGACAGGAAACAGGAGAGAGCCGAATTTTACCACAACTACTAAAAGGAACTTTGATCTGTTTGTGCCAACATAAGGTCTCCTGTGGTCCTCTTGTCACTGCCATTGTCTGGTCATTTTAGTGGGGTCCGACCCTTCATGGACACATTTGGGGTCTTCTTGGAAAAGATATTGGAATGGTTTGCTATTTGGTTTGGAGTGGTTTGCCATTTCCTTCTCTAGCTCATTTTGCAGATTAGGCACTGAGTTAAGTTTTACATATTAGGAACTGGGTTAAGTGATTTGCCCAGGGTCACACAAATAAAAAGTATCTGAGGCAAGATTTTAATTCAGGAAGATGAATTTTCCTAATTCCAAACCCAGTGCTCTATCCACTATATCACCTAGCTGCACCTGTGGTCCTAGAGTCATAATAGAGTTTGCAGTTATATAATTCCTTTTGTTTTTGTCAAAATATTTTAACACCTGTCACTTTACCATTTCTATCATTTGTAAGCCTATAAAAATAGGCTCATCTATGTGGTCTCTGAAACTCCTTCCAGCTTTAAGATTCTATGATTCTATAGCCTCATTTTATCTTGCCACAATCTTATGAGTTCAGGAGAACAACTATTAGCTCTGTTTTACAGGAAGGGAAGCTGAGTCGTGGGATCATTAAATCCAAGGTCACATAGCCACTAAATGGAAGAGTCAGAATTAGAATGGAGTCTCTTGTCTCGGCCTCTTTCCAGTAGATGATGCTGCAATGCTATGATTAAGTCACTGGGACATCACTGTCTTATCCATCTTTGACTTGGAGATGACCAATCAAAAATAGTTGATGGATATTTTTAGATTGAATCTCTATATCCCATAGTGGCCACTTGTGGACACAATTCCAATGCAAAGCACAGAAGCTTTAACCTGATCCTTCTTCTAACTAGAGCTAGTTTGTCTCTCTTTAGAGAGCCCAGTGGCTTCTGCCCCCAGAGGACTCAAAATATTAGTGCCAGATAACACAGACTTCCAACTCATTTTAGCCCCCTACTACAGCTCAGAACTCTGGAACTCAATCAATCCGTCAACCTCAGCCTCTCTCCCCCAACCACTGCAGGAATTACAGATGATGATGACTGATAAATTATAATTATCAAATTAATACAAATAATTCACATTTATAAAATTTCACAGTGTACAAAGCACCTTACTTATAATAATCCTATAAGCTGGATACTAGATCACCACATGGATGCTTTATTCCAGATTCCTTTTGTGTAAGGATTGTCCTACATAAACACAGAGGTCCCCTCTAATTCTCAAATTTTGTGATTCTGTGATGATCAGATCTGATTTAGGAATGCCAGTTTGGCATCTAAAGAGATGATAGATTGGAGAGAAGCTAACTAGAATGAAATTGTGAAGACAAATAAAAAATGGGGGAGCTATCTAAAAAGAATGATATTGCAAGATAGTAAACCAATTAGACAACTCAGATTTTCTAAAGAAATGAAAAATGGAAGCAAAATCGATGATGGAGTATGAAAATAAAATCATGGCAAAATTCTGCAAGAAGAGAGACAGAAGTGGCAAGAGACAGAATGAGCCTGGCTAATGATGAATGAAAAAAAAAAAGACATCTTATTTGTGTTGAAAAAAAGAAAAATCAGACAAAATTTTAGAAGCCATTGGTCCAATTAGATGAGATGATAACAGAGGGCAATTCCCATTTTGCTTTTGCTTTGTAAACCCCCAAAAATATTTTAGACTGAGGAGGATAAAGTAAAAAGGATTGCCTGGAAAATAAGAGAATATCTAGCTACATTTAGCAAATTAGAGTCACCAAATGAAGAAAAACGATAACCCATCATAATGATTGTTGGAAACTCTGTACATGAACTTTGAAAGAGAGAGAAAGAAAGAAAGAAAGAAAGAAAGAAAGAAAGAAAGAAACAGAATGTTGCATATACTTTTTATTAAAAACCCTTACCTTTCATCTTAGAATCTATATTTACTATCAGTTCCAAGGCAGAAGAGTAGTAAGGGCTAGGCAATGGGGGTTAAGTGACTTACCCAGGGTCACACAGCTAGGAAATGTCTGAGACCAGATTTGAACCCAGGACCTCCTGTCTCTAGGGCTGGCTCTCAATCCACTGAGTCAATTAGCCTCCCCTGCAAACACTTTTTTTTTAAACCCTTAACTTCTGTGTATTGACTTATAGGTGGAAGATTGGTAAGGGTAGGCAATGGGTGTCAAGTGACTTGCCCAGGGTCACACAGCTGGGAAGTGTCTGAGGCCAGATTTGAACCTAGGACCTCCCGCTCTAGGCCTGGCTCTCAATCCACTGAGCTACCAGCTGCACCCCCTGCAAGCACTTTTGAATGAGGTCACTGTATTACTAGTTTCCTTAACTGTTATTCTTATTCACACAAAAAAACAAAACACGTAAACTTTTTTTCAAAAGAAAGATAATTGCAAGTGGAAAAACTTCAGGACAAACACAGTTCTAATTTCTTTCTAAAATAAGAATGTACAGGACAGCTAGGTGGCTCAATGGATTGAGAGCCAGGCCTAGAGACGGGAGGTCCTGGGTTCACATCTGGTCTCAGATTCTTCCTAGCTGGGTGTCTAGGCAAGTCACTTAACCCCCATTGCCTAGCCCTGACCACTCTTCTGCCTTGGAACCAATACATAGTACTGATTCTAAGATGGAAGGTAAGGATACATAGATAGATAGATAGATAGATAGATAGATAGATAGATAGATAGATAGATAGATAGATGGATGGATGGATGGATGGATGGATGGATGGATGGATGGATGGATGGATGNAGATAGATAGATAGATAGATAGATAGATAGATAGATAGATAGATAGATAGATAGATGGATGGATGGATGGATGGATGGATGGATGGATGGATGGATGGATGGATGGATGGATGTGTGGGTGGGTGGGGGGATGAATGGATGTATGGATGGATAGATGGACGGATGAATAGATAAGTAGATAGATAGATAGATAGATAGATAGATAGATAGATAGATAGATAGATAGATAGATAGACATAGATAAAATAAAAAAGAAAAGAAAAGAAAAGAAATGTGCATCTTCAAATTGTAGACTAGAAAATATCTTCAGTTTTGACCATTTACCAAAGTTGTTCTGAGGGTTGGGGAGGGGAAGAGAAGAGAAGTTATTATTGAGGAAAGGTTGTTGTTTAGACTTCATTAGCTATAGGGATTTTCTAGTGAGAAAGCTTCTGTACCAATGCAGATTGACAGTTTCTACAATTTATAGCCTAGTCACCTGAGGCAATGAGATTTGCTGAGGAACATGCATCCAACATGTGCCCAAAGTAAGACAAATCTTGCCAGGTCTTCCTAACTCCAAGGTCCACTTTCTTTACTTTAAATGTGAGGCTTCTCAACAAAAGTATTGAAGGGATTATTAAATAATCATGATAATAGCTAATGTTTATGTAGTATTTTAAGGTTCACAGAATTCTTTTCATACATTATGTCATTTGATTTTCACAAAGACTCTGTGAGGGAGGTTCTATTAGCCCTATTTTACAGATAAGGAAACAGAGATAACTTGCCCAAGATCACACAAGTAATAAATAACAGGAAAGAGAGAATGCAAATGAGTACAACTTCAATATTCTAGCTATTGCCTCCATGCTGACTTTAATTAATAGAGGGAGTTTCAAACCTACACACACACACACACACACACACACACACACACACACGTGTGAGCACACACATATATACAATCAAATAACAGATTCCAATATATATAAAGCAGAGAAGTTGCATTCCTGATATAAATCAGTTAAAGATTCTTCCTGAACAATAACATTGCCCTGAACTCACAATTCCACAGTGCTTTAAGTTTTATGAAGCATTTCCTTCAAAGCAATGCCACAAGACAGGAAATGGGGATGTTGTTAATATTATTATTATGGGAGTATTGGTTTTACAGATGTAGAAACTGAGACTCATAGAGGCAATAGCTGTGAGAGAGAGAGAGAGAGAGAGAGAGAGAGACAGAGAGAGAGAGAGAGAGAGAGACAGAGAGAGAGACAGAGAGAGAGAGAGAGACAGAGAGACAGAGAGAGAGAGAGACAGAGAGAGACAGAGAGACAGAGAGAGAGAGAGAGAGAGAGAGAGAGACAGAGACAGAGACAGAGACAGAGAGACAGAGAGAGAAACAGAGAGAGAGAGAGAGACAGAGAGAGACAGAGACAGAGAGACAGAGACAAAGAAAGAGTGAGATTTGTGAGTGGTGTATCTGTTTATACACATGAATACATATACATGTATATTTAGGGTTTCACAGTATATCTTGCTCCCCCTTCAGAACATGACTTGTACATGGTTAGCACAATAAATATTTATTGAATTGAACGTTAACTATTAGCAGAGACCTTGTTTTGCATCGTTCTCAACACAGCATTTTATAGCAAGTACAACATGAACTCTTAGCAGATGTTATAAAGACAACTTTGGAAGAAGGCAGGCAATTGACAAATTCAGTCTGTTTTGTAAAGCAGTTTCGAGGTACCACAGAAATGTACCATAGGAATGTCACTGGTTCATAGGAACACCCAGCAGTGGAAGTTGAAATATGATTAACTGATGTTTTTGGAGGGTATGAAAAGAAAGCCAAGGCTGACATGCTATTTCACTCATATTTCCCTAAGAAAGGGAAACCATTTTCAAAGGCAATTTCTCTAAAATAGTGCAAACAGTTGCATATTTCTTTCCATTTTTATTGTTTATCCCTATTTTTTTTTAAGTTTGGAAAGCATTATCAGGATTTATTTAAGACTCAGTGTTATTTTCCCTTTGTTTACAAGTTTACAATTGTGGGGACTAGCTGAGACTAAAGGCAAAGGAAATGCTACATCTGGGAATCAACTCCAGAAAAGCGTATCCCCTTTCATCCTCTTCCTTTATCTACTTATCATACTCATTAAACCTCTAGGAATATCTATATAGTTAAATACAACACAATTGGCAAAGGACTACACAGCTTAAGTAATGCCCTTATCCACAGGTCGTAAAAGTCCTTTAAGGGAATTTAAAAGAATATTACCCTGACGGTGGTTGTGTTCAGAATCATTAAATGGGATGGTTACTTGTTTCATACATGTGTATGCATATACATGCATATATTCTCAATCAAATTCTCATGTGTATATATACACACATGCATTGCATGCTTATACATCTATGCATGCACATAGATATCGTTGTTAACATATAGAAGTATACATGTATCCTTAAGTCTCTAAATATTGACCTTTCAAGTGTATAATCTCTCAAAATTCAGGAATAAAAAAGAAAGGAAAAAAAATAGTTCCATTTCAACAGCTCCCTTATGCATCAGGAAAAGATTAGATGTGGACATAGTATCATCCTTACCACTCGTCTCCTTTACCTTACCGTTTCCACCCTGAACCTCTTCTTTCGAGATTTGTATTCTGATGCTCTTTTTCATTTCTGTCCTGTCCCCTCTTTGAGTTCACTCACCAGGTATGTTGAGTTCCTGCAAAGCTCTCATTAAAAATAAAGGAGAGTGTGTTAACTAACTGGAGAAGAGACCCTAAAAGGCCTGGCTCCACAGTGTCAGGAGACTCCCCAAGGGGGCTACCATCTGTGAGGTGGAAGCACGATGATGACTCAGGCTTGAAACCACCTCACTGACTAATACAGAGAAACGCCAAGTCGTTATCGACAAATGTTCTTCTCAAATATTCAGCCAAATTTCGGTGGGGGTAACACGGATGACAAAGCACAGGAAAGTCAAAGGGAGAGAGTCAGAAGTCTGCATCACCCTCAACAATAGCCTTACACGGTACTTTCAAGGAAGTAAGTACATCCTGCCTGGAGAATTCCACAAGGAATTCTACCCCGTGCTTGAGAATATCTAAAAGGAACCCAAATTATTCATGATGATCGACTCCCATCCATTTTCTGTGACACCCTATTAGGATTTACACACACACACACACACACACACACACACACACACACACACACACACCTGCACACACTCAGGCAAGTCTGGTTAGCCAGAAGCCTTTGATCATTTGGGGGTTATACTATTGGGGACAATTTTTTTTTCTTTCTTTCTCTGAACTTTGAAGATAATTAGTCTCAAACTCTTGCAAGCAATTAGAAGGTGTGGCTGCCAAGAAAAAGTGAGTATTTTTCTTTTAAATGGGCAGAGCAGGCAGTTTACTCTTCATACATCTCTAATTATATCACCTGTGTTTCTATGGGCCCTGATAAACTGATAGGCCCACTTACAGCAGCCACACCTAGGTGCTAATGAGGGCCTCCTGCAACAAATAATAGCCATTGAGAAACAACAAACTCAGGTGTCAGAATGAGTCAATTCTTCATCATTGACTGGAAATTTCATCTTTGTGCAGGAAACCCATCTTCAATTCAGTTTACAAGAGGGAGGCCCGATCGTACATTCATTCTGCCCTATATGAGGAGGAGAGTATATTTTTAAATATAGACAATTCTTAATATTCTGTGACTGATAGAAGTGGGGCAGAGAGAAGAAAGGAAGTCCACAGATAATATAATCATCTGCACACCAAAACTTCACAACATTGAAGGGAAAAAAAATGTCATTGATTCATTCTGTCACTTGCTCATATTATGGTATAAAGGTTATCCGATGATGAAATTGCCAAGCTGTAGAGCGAAGCTCTAGTTAGGAATGTAGACAATCCCTGGCCTAAATAATTAAAGGTTAACTCTACTTTTCATCTACCTGTGATCTGACCTAATGGTTTTCAATCCTATTCCTACATATACAATACAGCCAGTTAGTCTGAAAACTAATTACTGAATCTAAAAGCTCCAGAATTCAAGAATTGGAAGTAGACCTCAGAGGTCATGTAGTTCAATCCATACATAAAGTATAACCTGATTACATCATGCCTGCCAATTGATCATTCAACCTCTGCTTGAAGCCTTCTAAGGAGAGGGAACTCACTATGTCTTGAGGCAGTTCATTCCACTGTTAGACAGCTCTGATCATCAGGAAGTTCCTTCTCACATCAAGTCTAGATTGAACTCTAAATTTCAACCTATCGTTCCTGGTTCTGCCTTCTGGGACCCAGTAGAATAGATTCCATCCCTCTTCTGGCAGTGGGTCACTCAGTGGATAGAAGACTGGGTCTAAAGACCAGAAGACTTCAGTTCAAATCTTACCTGAGACACTCCTTACTAGTGTATAAACCTGGGCAAGTAACTTACCTTCTATTTGCCTAATCTATTGGAGAAGAAAATGGCAAACACTCCAGGATCTTTGCCAAGAAAACCCCATGGACAGTATGGTCCATGGAGTCAGGAAGAGTCAGACGCAACTGAACAACAATATCTCTTCTACATGGTAACCTTTCAAATCACTAGTCCTGGGGACTTATTGACTTGACTTAGGAGATAGTTACATCATCTTTCCTCTTCATTTGGCTAAACATTCCCTGGACTCAAGTTCCTTCCCTATGATAATTATCCTCTTCTGAACACTCTCCAAATCATCCACTTCCTACTTGAACCATACTATCTGGAAGTGAGCCCAATACTCCAGATAAATTCTGATGAGGGTAAAATCCAGTGGAATTCTCACTTCCTTGTTCCTGAAAGCTATGCCTCCTTCATTAATTCATCCTGAGGTTGCATTACCTTTGGGACTGCCACATCATACTGCTGATTCATATTGAGCTTACAGTCCACCAAAACTCTCAGATCTTTTTCAGACAAACTGCTAAGTATGTCTCCTCTTTTCACAATCTTGAGATGTTGAGAAATTGTACTTGAGACATTGATTTTTTTATACCCAAAGGTAAGATTTTAAATGTATCACTATCAAATGCTATCTTATTAGATTCAACCCAAAAGATGTAGTCTGAATCTTTTTGGATCCTGACTTTCATATAATGAGTCAGTCACTCTCCTAGCTTTATGTCTTCTGCAAATTTGATGACCGAGTCATCTACATCTTCAACCAAGTCACTTATAAAAATGATCCAAGCACAGATGCTTGGAGTAGTCCATTGGCAACTTTCTGCAGTGCTGACAAAGAAACATTAACAACCATTCTTTGAATCCAGTTACCCAACCAGTTTTGTCTCCATATAACTATATCATCATTTTGCCCATATCCTTCCATCTCATCTGCAAGGATGGTATGATATCCTGCATCAAAAGCTTTGTTTAGACCTAGGTAAATGAAATCTATAAGCATTCCCATTACTTACCAGTTTCGTAACTGTTTCAAAAATGAAAAGGAAATTAGTCTGGAATGGCCTGTTCCTTATGTAATTGCCCCTTCCCATTCACAGTGTTTACAAACCATTTCTTTAATGGCCCATTCTAGAATTTTCATGACATTTACATCTAGAATTTTCATGTTCACTGGCCTCTACTATTTCCCATAATTTTTCAAATATTATTAATCATGTCTCAGCAGTCACATCTCCCAGGGTTTAAATGAAATCTTAGAAATCATATAATACAAATGTCTCATCCTGAAGATCAGAAAATTAAGATGCAGGGATGTCAACTGAATTGCCACAATCACAGAGTTAGGTAGTTGAAGAGTTGGGATTAAAGTTAGAATCTAGAGCTATGGTCTCATAATTCCGAGATCTTTTTTCCATACCATCATGGGAGCTCAGAACCCACATGGGGCTATGAACTTAGCACTACCCCAAAGAATATGTAGTGAACCATTCTGAGAGAAGTAAAGTGGATCACATCCTGCTGTCCCATCGATAAGCAATCATAAAGCTTGTCTCCGGTGCAATCCAAATTAGCTTTATTCTCTTAATTCAACTCCATCCTTTCTCTCCACTATAAAAAATCTTAACCTCCATCCTTCTGAGGCTTACTTCAGCTCAGCAATTATAACCAACTAGGACACAGGCACTTATAGCAGCAGAAATGGGGAAATTCCATGCACGTTTCCAAAAATAACCAACATCATCCTGGAGTTACATCAAGAACCCTCAAAGGGAGGATTCTGTGTTCTGGGGGAATAAGCATTGACTACTCCTCCCTTTTCATTTTGGGCAGGATAGACTGAGTGGAAGAGGCAAGGATGAACTACTATATACAACCATTACACTAAACACCACTGCCGTGTTTCTTTTCTTCCAAATCTCACTATAACCATCCTTTCACCCAGATTCTCAGGTGTTACCTTCCATTCTTCAGTATCCCTCAACCCTCTTAACCAAGGAGTTACCAAATCTTACAATTTCTTGCATCTTTACAACATATCTCACATATTTCTCCTTTTCTCTACTCATTCAGCCACTACCCTAGTTCAGATCCTTCCTACAAATCACTGAGAATATTGTAATAGAATCTTAATTGATCTATCTGTCTTAATATTTCTCTCTTCTGAAATCTCTCTTTCACATTTATCTGCCTGTTATACTCCCCAGTTCAATAAGCTCCAGTGGCTCCTTATTGATTTTAGGATCAAGTTTGTATATTTATGTATAGATATAGATACAGATATATATTTATTTTAACATAATTTTTAAGTATTATAAAATTCTATTAAAATATGCTATAAATATATGGACATATTTATATATTTATGTGTGTGTATATATACATGTGAAAATAGAAAATAAAATATATCTATATACTGCATACATAAATGTATATATTTATAAACATATACATAAAATATATATACTTATCTATACATAACAGAAATTTTAAGACATCTTTTAGCATTTCTATTTTCATGTCAGTTTTATTCTATAATAATAGATAATAGCTAGTATTTATATAGAGCTTTAAGATTTGAAAAGCATTTTATAAATATTATCTCATTTTATTATCATAACAACCCTAGGAGGTAGAAGGAAAGAAACAGACATTTATTGCATATCTACCACATGCCAAACACTGTGCTAGGAACTTTATGAATATTGTGTCATTTGATCCCAATAACAACCCTAGGAGGTAGGGGCTATTATTATCTCCATTTAAGATATGGAGAAACTGAGGCAGACAGAGCTTAAATGTCTTGCCTAAGGTAACACAGCTAGTATGCCTCTAAGGCTGAATATAAACTCAGGTCTCTCTGACTTTGGGTCTAGCATTTTATCCAGTACATTACCCATTTTACAGATGAGGCTGACTGAAGTTAAGTGTTTTCCCCCTGAGACCACACAGCTAATCAAGGACTCAGACTAAATTTGAACTCCATTCTTTCTGATTCCTAGCCAGGAATAGAGCTGAACATCTTAATTTCTTTCATTTGTTCCTTTATCTCTGCCTCTTTATTTTAATCAAGAGAAATTTGTTTAGTAGTTGATTTTAAGTATTAAAAGGTATTTCTCCTCATTAGCACAATCATCCTTTTTTCCTTTACTTTGAAGTAGGCTAAATTCTTGAATCTTTTCTTCTCACTCTCTTTGGATCATCTTTCCTATAGAAACTTGGGATAATAATAGCAGTAATGACAACAATAGTAATCATCATCATCAATACTTGAAGGTTTATAAAGTACTTTCCCTATATCATCTTATTTGATTATCAGAGAAAGCCTTGCCATTTTACAGATGAAGAAATTACGGAGTTATAGTACATGATGAAAGGTGCTGTGGTACAGTGGCAAGTGCATTTATTCTGAAGACACAAAAACCAAGTTCAAATCCCACCTCTGACATTTACTACCTATATAACTTTGGGTAACTCACAACCTCCCTGGACCTCAGTTCCCTCATCTGTCAAATGAGAAGAAAGGATTGTTTTTTTTAATGACTCTTCCTCTTGGAATATGATCATCTGATCTCTAAAATTTTCCCAAGATTCAATAATAATTTGTAAAAGAAAATGTTCCCTTCATGAAAGACTGTTACAGAATTTCGGATTCTCTCCTAGAAACAATTCTCTAAGGTTCAACCCAAAATAATGCAGTCCTTGAAAAGAAAACAAATTTGAACAATCCAGATTCCAGGAGTCTACCCACATCAACCTAAATGTAAGAGCACTTCTAACCCAAAGAATGGTGGTGGTGGTGGTGGTGGTTCCATCATATCTAACTTAAACCTCATTTGGAGGTTTGTTGGCAAAGATATTAAAGTAATTTGCCATTGTCTTCTCCAATTTATTTTACAGATGAGAAAACTGAGGCAAATGGGTTAAGTGACTTGCCCAGGGTTATTCAGTCAATAAGGTTATGATTTTAACTCGGGTCTTCCTAACTCCAGATTTAATACTTTTATCTACTGTGCTACCTAGCTGCCCACAAAAAATGCAACTATTCAGGAATCCAAAGAGTATAGGGATAACCCTCTGGATGAAGCAAACTCCTAGATGCCCTAAAGGATAACTACTCTTTGTATACATTCTCACTTGCTCAGAACTGAACCTGACCAAAGTTAGATTGGGGAGCTCCAGTTAAGGTTAAGGTACATGTCTATAAATGTGCTGGTAGAAGTCAGTGAGAGAAGGAAAAAATGGTATGGACTAGCTATAGTTTTACTGATGACTGAAACAAAAATCTTGTTTCCCCATTGATTTGCTGCCTGAGACTTGTTAAGCCATGAATGACCAATAGGCAGGAAGAACCCCAACAAAGATTACCACTTCATTTCCTGATGGGAAAATGCCTAGAAACATGCTCAGTGTGCAGAATGCTGGGGCTGGAATCAGAACCATTCAAGTTCAGACCTGGCTTCCAACACTCACTAACTGCGTGACACACTGAATGCCTTAGTTTTTCAACTACAAAATGAAGAGAATAAGAGCATCTATCTCTTAAAGTTGTTATGAGGATCAAATGAGATAACATTTGTAAAGTGCTTAGCACAAATACCTGTTTTCCTTCCTTCTTCAAAAGGACTACCTTGGGAATAAGTTTCTCCAGTATTGTCTCCTCTTTCTTCTTTTGGGGACCACGGATGATGAAAGTAAATCATGGAATCATCAGATCTTAAAGCTGAAAGGAACAACACAGGTTCCTCAAGCCAGTCCTTGATGAAGGTGATGACCCAGAAAATGATATTATCTGTCCACCATCTGTGGTAGAGTTAAGATTCAAATACAGGTCTTCTTATCCAAAAATCCAGAACTCTCTCTATTACACCATAGTCTATCTTTTCCTTGGCTCATTTTTCTCATAAAAATATTCAAATCTCTGGGAAGGAGTTAATTCTGGAAGCTCACAAAGGATTCCTCAAGAAGTCATTAAGTACTTCTCCCCACCCTCTTGCCAAAAAGGATCTGGCATGTGAGTATTTTTCTGGGCACATAATTGATTAGAAAATTGCAATAAGGAAAAATGAATGTGAATAAAGAGAGGTTTGTGCATGAAAGAACCACTACAGAAATATTCCAATCAAAATAATGACATTTCTTTGTACCAGTGTACCATTTTAAGACCTGGTATAAAAAGTCCGTAGGATTACCATGTGACCCTGGGCAATTAATCCCCATTGCCTCATCGTTACCGCTCTTCTGCCTTGGAACCAGTACATAGTATTGATCCTAAGAGAGAAGGAAAGGTTTTTGTTTTGTTTTGTTTTGTTTTGTTTTTTAAGTCATAGAAAGGCACAGAGTTGGTAGAGTATCTAGCATATTCCCAAGGAATGCTCTCCAAGTACATACTGGATCCATTTGCTATACATGCCTATAACATGAACATTATATTTTATGTATGTATCTATGTATGTTTAACAAGATTATTAAATAGACCCAAAGTTAGATATTGCTTATGAGATGTAGCTAGAGAATAGGCTATGAAATGAGACAGGCATGAATTCCAATCCTACCTCTGATGGATCCTGTCTGAATAAACAAGGGCAAATCCCTTAACCTCTTAGTGCTCTATCTAGGTCACTCTTTCAGATGGTAAATGGCATAGGAAATGCTGATCTGCATTGGTAGGAGTTTCCTCATCTGAGAGATCCTTATAGCATTAAAATCACAGGTTCACTCCATATATATGGTTTTAGAGATCATAACAAATAAAACTGTATCAAATGTTATGGGCCATTACATCAGTCATTTCTTCTAGAATCTAAAGCTCAAATTCTTGGGTGATAGGTTATATTTTTAAACTCACTGAGGAGAACTAAAACCAGAATAAATCCCAGAAATATAGACAGGATACCCCAAAAACTGTAGTGCAGTTCCGAGTTTTAGAGCTTAAAACTGCAATAAAACTTTGTTTAATTTTAAATTTATTTATTTGTTCTTTTCATTAAAATTCCCAGGTAATTCCTTCCCTTCCTACTTTTTGAGAAGAGACGATTTGACAAAAAGATTTATGTATATATAAAATTATGTCTTCCTAATTTCTAAGTTCTTTCTCTGGAGGTGGACATCCATAAGGCATTCTCAAAACAGTATTTTTCTGTTGCTGTATGTAATGTTTTCTTGGGCCTTCTGGTTTCAGTCTTCATAATTTCATGTAGGGCTTTTCATGTTTTTAAAAAAATTAACCTGCTCATCATTATATTCCATCATATTACATGTACATATATCCCAATGCATGTATTACACACATGTGTACATATATTTTAAGTGTTTACATGTGTATGCATTATGTACATTTATAGATTTTAAAACCAAAACAAATAAAACTATTGAATAGAATATACCACTATATAATATAGGTTATTTTTTCTAGCTTCTAAACCCAAAATTCTTGGGCTGTAAGTTATATTTTCAAGCTCAGCGGGGAGAAATAATAACAGACTTATGTATAGCTCCATATTCTAACATTTCATTTTATTGTCTGGCCTCTTGTTTTCTTCTGCTTTGTTTGTGACTATTGGCTATTTGAAAAAAGCCTGCCTTTAGGAATTTGGTGTGGGAGATGTAGTCTAGGGCTTGAAAATATTTCTAAGTTCTGGCACAGTTATACACTGCTCCCAGTTGACTTTGAAAATACTGCTTTGTATTTTCCCTAGATGACTCTCACTTCAGATACATTAGTCATCTAACTAGTAGTGCTCAGGACTGTGTCTAAACATTCTTGTTCTTAAGGGAGGTTCTTGCTAAACTTTTTGGCTACAGAAAAATAACACTAAATTGCAAAATGTATTTCTCAGCCCTGAGCATAATTAAATTTTGATGATAGTTTTATTTTATAGTTTGGTAAAGAGAATGCTGGCATAATTTAAGGTAATTTATGACCTGGTTCATCAAGAGTGATATCCCAGAATCCTTGAAGGGATTTCTAAAATTTTATATACAACTTTGCTCCAGTAATACGCATAGCATTGGATATTTGTGAATATGGTACTTTTGGGGAATGAGAGGTGGAGAGATGTAGACCTATGATTTCATCAACATAGGAAATATGTCTCCCAATGAAGATCAACAGACAATTCAGGCATTTAAAATCTCAGAAAGTTATTTGGAATACTGAGAAGTTAAAAAAAGTTGCTGTGGTCACTCACTAGTGTTTTGGAGGCAGAACGACAGCTCTAGGACCCATACTGCCACACAGACACTCTGCATGCAGTATAATAAATTCCAGGGACGAGAAAATACAATTGTCCACAGAGTTAACTCTCAATTAGCCATGATAATTAAGAGGAGCTTCAATTAAAATCCTCCTCCAATGCCTCAACTTGGCATTGAGCTGACCCTGAGTACATGAAGTCTGTGCTTTCTGCCAGAACAGTCTGGCAATGGAAGCATTTGCTGTCTAAGGACTGGCCTTAGCTGGGTTCATCAACAAGTTGGCCACAAAGTGTCGGATTTGTCAGGCACAGCAAGTCTCAAAGGCCCCACTGACAAAAACAGAACTCTCTCAAGTATTGAAATAACCAAGGGAGAAAGGGGCATTAACTAAATTTAAATGGGTAATTAAGAGAGCTGATGTATCACTTTTTGAGCTACTATTGTTTTGTAAAGAATACTAAATCTGGAGTCTTGGGCTGGGATTCATATCCCACTTCTGTGATGTTCTACCTCTGTTAGTCCAAGTGACTTAATTTCTCTGGGGCCTCACTTGCCTCATATATAAAGTGGAGTTCCTTCCATATAAAGTGGAAAGGAAAGGAAAGGAAAGGAAAGGAAAGGAAAGGAAAGGAAAGGAAAGGAAAGGAAAGGAAAGGAAAGGAAAGGAAAGGAAAGGAAA
>NC_058130.1:608270261-608329756 GCF_016433145.1 Gracilinanus agilis | reverse complement strand
AAGGGAAGGAAGGAAGGAAGGAAGGAAGGAAGGAAGGAAGGAAGGAAGGAAGGAAGGAAGGAAGGAAGGAAGGAAGGAAGGAAGGAAGGAAGGAAAGAAGTTGGATTACAGTTCTGGAGTTATATTTCAGCACCCTTGGAAAAGAGCCTATCATACCTTACTTTTCATAAAAAAAAATTCAGCTACCAACTGTGATACATTTTAAGAAGCTTAAAGTCATGTGAACTCTTTCAAGGTGAAAAGAAAGGGCTTGGGAAATTGATAGCATATATGAAAAAACCCTCAAATCTTTTTCATCCTTAACAAAGACAAGACATTTTAGAGAAAAATGTATCATTTGATTTTTATTTTAGTTTTTTCCACCTACAGTTGCATTTAGTCCCACTGGGTAATATCTTTCTCTGCATCAGTCAGAGCAAAATTATCCAACAGTCCATTAGCAAAAATCTATCTAAAATCACTTTTATATGTTTATGTAATATCATATAACACATCTGAATGCATATGGCGGGTGTAATCTTTCTGACTCCAAGATCTGGGATCCAATCCTACCTCTGACACACATTAGCTATGTGACCAGGAAAAAGTCACTTAAGTGACTTTTTTTGCAGTGATGACAGCATTAGACAGTGCAAAGTGTCCTTTAAAGTTCAGCAGACCTGGGTTCTTATGTAAGCTCTTCTATGTACAGCCTGTATGCACACTTAACCTCTCCAAGAACAGCTTCTTTGCCTGTAAAATGAAGGGGCTGGATTAAATGACCTCTAAGGTCCCTTCCATCTCTAAATCAATGATCCCATGATTGGTGCCCCCAGGCAACTGTCCAAAACTATAAGTCTACTATCTGCATCAGAAGGGACTGTTTACATGCTTAGGATTCTCCAGATAAACAACGTCACAGGTCTGGAGAGGCAGGTGATAGATATGTGTGTGTGTGTGTGTGTGTGTGTGTGTGTTATATACACAAGTGTGTTTTCTATAAGATCATTCGAAAACATAATAAAATAGCAATATATTTCATTTGCATAGAGACATCTGAATATTGCTCTTCCTTCCCTTCTGGGGTGTTGCTTCAATAACCTTTCCATGAAATCAAAAAGCTGGTTTGGTCAGCTGGCAAACTATGTTTGTTAATTTAAAATAACCTGTTTCCTAATTACTTTCCAGCCTAGTCATTTGGTTCCTGCACTTTGAACCCTAAAGGTAGTTTGGAATAAATATGTCTGGGAAGGAGAAGTAATTAATGCAAGCAGGCAGCCATGACTTCCAGGCCCAGGTTACATACAGCGCCGGGGAAGCCGTGGCAAAGGTCCGGACCCAGCATGCGTGCTCAGAGGAGCTGCTCTCGCTGCTCTGTCACCGGGCTTCCTCTCCTGTTCTCTCCTGCCATCTAGTTGCAGGCTACAACGGGCACCTCCTGCCAAAGGAGGGGGATCCCATCAGCCCTCTGGCACACTGTGTTGATCAGTAGATAAACCTTTCCGGCAGCCACAGCCACAGCAGCAGCCCAAGCTGTCTCCCCCGGCCCAGCAGCACTGCTCAGTGTACTAAATGCCTCTCCACCTGCAGCCACCTCTTTCTAGGTCCCCGAAGGTTCTCCTTGCTGATAGTTACGGTGTCTGCTTGACCCTAGGCCTCTGGGCTGGACAGCTTCCAAAGAGTTTCCCTAATGACAAGGTTTATAGAAGACTGTGTTCACCAGATTCTGAGAGCAAAGAGGGAGAAGTGAAGCTGGTTGCAATAATCCAGAATCCCAGTTATTTATTGCCAGTGGAAATTCTCTATCTCCTTTATTAGTCCCTCAGCTTCTGTTCCCCAACCCCTGAAGAGTGTGAGAGAGAGAGAGACTGTGACCACCTTCAGGGTGAATAGTAAGAGCAAAGAAAAAAAAAAAACAATCTTCCTCCATTTTCTAGGCCAATGTAACTTGGTGGCTGCACCCTCCAAGGAGGAAACAACTGGCCTGTGAGTAATTTAAACATGAGTATCAACGCGAAACGTAGGCAGCACGTATAGACTTTATCTGATGGATGCTTCCGTAACCCTTTGAAGTCCTCCAGCAATCTTGGTAGTTATGGCAATTAATAATTTTTCAATGCCTTTTTTTTTCTTGTGGTGCCAAATGTAGGAGGGCATCAGGGCAATGGTTAATGGGATGTAAGGTTGTGAGCACAACAACAAAAACTGTGCTTCGAAGACGGAGCTGCCTTGAAACCAGCCAGACTTGTTTTCCAGTAATGTATGCAGCATTTTCTGAGAAAGGTGGCTTTTTTTTCCCTCTTAGCAACCACATTTCTGTTTGAATGAGGTGGTGAGTTGTGCGTCATGATGGTGCAATTGTGCCCAGTTTCGTTAGGGTTGAGAGCTGGAAGAACAGAGGTGATGCCTTCTGAAGTCTTGGTCGTTACACTTTCGGCGTAATGGTGACCCATACTCATCCTTCGACAACTTAAATGTATTTCAATTTAATGACACCAAGTCCCTGACTTTAAATGGAACCCGTTGGTGCTCTGATGCATCTTAAGAAGTTTTTAAAAAGTGACAGAAGCAGTTTCATAGATTAGAAAGGGACCTCAGAGGTCATCTGGTCCATCTCCCTTGTTTTACACATCTGGAAACTGAAGCCAGAGAAGTTACCTGACTTACCTAAAATTGCACAGGGAATAAACGATAGAAACTATTCTTGAACCCACAGCCTGTGACTCCGGATTGCCACTCTTTTGCAAAGCAACATGGTGTCTTGTCTTATTGCTTGAAAACCCCTAGTGAGATGATAGTATGAATAAGGCACATTTTCCCAAAGAACAAGCTGGTCCTCTTCTAGGAAGGATCCCTGTACCCTCCAAGCCTAGGTCAGGAACAGCCGAAGACATGTCTGATCTGACTTTCGCATGTCTCTAGTCCTTGTTGAGACTCGGATCCATTCTGTGGTCTGCACTGTCCAGAGCTTATTTAGCCCCTCAGGTTGTTCCTATAAATATTTCAGCATATGTCTCCTGGATTCTCTGGACTTCAGATGACCTAGGGCTAAATCAGGCTCCTGTGTCCTGCCCAGGACAGACTTTCAACCTTAAGCCTGGGCCTTACCCAGACTGGCCTCTAGGACAGGAGAACATCCATAAGTTTGGCTCATTGTCATGCCATACTGTTGTCATACTGCTAATCCATCTGTGTCTCCTTTCTCTTTCATCATTTTATTTACCTAGTTACCAGCCTTAAGGCAAAAGGAAATACTACTTTCATTTTGTGAGATTTTTATTATCAATTCCTATAGATTATAGCACTTATATTTTTCATCATTATTTTCTACTAAGCACGTCCACAAGTACTTTCTTTAATTGGCTAGCTAGTTTGTTGGGAACTAATTAATTAAACAAGCATTATTGTGTGCTTTCTCTACTTGGCATGGTAGTAGGTCAGAGTTATTATTCTTGTTTTACTGATGATGGCTTGCTTCCCATAAGCAATGACTGGTTCTCACCCTCTGGGATAAAGAAACTATTGAGAATATATTGCAAACTCCTTCAACCTCATGTAGTCTTCCAGAATTTTGGAAGGAAATTTTTTCTTCCTACAGCTTTCCCCCAAATGGTCAGGTATTAAGTTTGAGAAATTTTCCTTCCAGATTTTACCTACATGAAAGACTTTAGAATCAGAATCACTGTCCTAACTCTGGAATTTCTCAAAGAGCATTTACTTTATCTACTACGCAAAGGACAGGCATCAATTTTACAATCCCTCTGCATATAGTATTCACTCATTCAAATGTTCTAGAGAGGTCCTAGCACTGTATTCTAAATGTATTACAGTCATTATGGTTTTATCAGTATCTATGGCTTTTTTTTTTGTCTTTCATCTGGACCAATGATTTAATCTATATGGAGAACTCCCAGTGGGGAAATTCCTCCCATTGATGCAAATCAAGTTGTCACCTCATCTTAGAAAGTTGCCTGGGACAATAAAAAATTAAATGACTTTCCTATGGTCATCCAGTGGAAGAATTTGAATCCCTTCCTGACTTTAAGGCTGCCCCTCTACCTCAATGCCATATTAGCCTCTCAACAGCCACAGTAATTATTTATTTTTTTAACATACACACAATAATTGAACCTTTTCATGCCATTTCTCAAAATCTCTGATTAATGTGAATACAATAGTTCTATATTCCCTTCAGGATGAAGCTAGTACGGATAAAGAGACAGTATGTTTTTAGTCAAAATTATATTCTACAAAGATATTTCTGGATGCCTCTCCCTATTTTCCCAGTTTTCTTTCACTCTTACCACATCTGATTTTTCCTATTTCTACTTAACTTTTGGGCCCCTCCCTAACTGTAAATTTCTTCCCACTAAGCTCACCAAAGCTCTTTCCTTCACCTCTTTCAAGCCATTCCGAAAATCTTATCTCTTCCACTGTTTTCCATGACTAAGTCAGAGAGTAATGATGACCAAGATTCAAGGCACACCCTTTTACACAACTCTTGACCAAAAAAACAACTGGCATTCGCAATTCAGGAACCCCATCTTTCACCAACTTGATGTGCTATAGCAATATAGTGCCTTGATCAAAAGATAAAATAGTATTTAAAAAACTGGGCAGTACCCTGAGACTGATTTGATAATAATGTTTCCTTGAATAACATATTTACATAGCACCTTCCTTCAGAGATGACCAAAGTACTTTAGAAATACCAATGCAAAATTTTTGCCTCATTTCTTTGAGATACTTGTCAGCAAGTGTCAGTATTCACACTTTTCAGATGAGATGAAGAAGAAATAACTTATCAAAATAATATCAAAAGTCACAGAAGTCTAAATGATGAAATAGAGCTAAAACTCAGCTTCCCAAATCCCCAGCCCACCCCACTGGATGAAATTATAGTGTAAAGAATAAAGGCTCTACTTGAGGTATATTTGCTCTACACATAAAAACAAAATGTAAAAGAGAAAAAAGACAATATATATTCTGTTTAATAATCCCTAACCACAAATATCTGAAAACAATAATTAATAAAATAAAATTGGAAACACTATAAAACAATTGTAGGTTAAATTACTGAGGCATAAAGAAGAAAGAAAATAGAAATAAAGGACAAAAGGAAGGAAGGTCATTCTGCCAGGCCTGATACAGAATTTCCTTTTCTTGGCCTCAAAGTGGATGTGTCATTGAGCAAACCAAAGGCCTTTAAAAAGCAGGTCACCCACTTCTTGGCAGAGACATGAATGAGGTTTTGGCCCTTTTAAGAGCAGAAGGAGTTCACTATCAGTCCCTTCACCAAATTTCTGAGACCTTGAAGAAAACCGTAGTGGAAAAAGCAGTCCCATACATTTTTGCCACACTTTGGCCATGCTGTTACAGTAAGATTTATTTATTCATACTTTTTTTTAATGTTTGGTTTGTTTAAGGATAATGTAAATAATACATTTCCAGCAGAAGAAATTTCTCACGTAAAACTGTTTGTTATGACAGATGCTCCCATTAAAATGAATGGCCCTGCCTTCTTATTCAAGGTTGGGAGTCATTGCTAGATTTATTGCATACTATTGCAACATATGTTATGTCACATAAAGGTGGGTGACAAAGATGATTCTCACGGTGTTGAGTGTCTCTGGAAGACTCATTTCGGTGGAAGCTTGTGCCAGCAGACAGTCTTCTTTCAGATTTTAATGTATACCCTGAGAATAGAACATTTTCCCATACTTTCTGCAAAACGAAGAACTTCAGTCAGTAATTCTGTCTTTTTTAATGAAAGTCTCTATGGCCAATCAATTCATCCAAATGTCATCGTGGGTGTGATGGTAACAGCTTCCTCCAAAGAAACCAGGCATAATATTCCATTCCTGTCACCAAGGGAGGATCCAAAGATATTTTTCTTATTTCAAAATCCTTGGCATTTTTATTCTTTTTCAAGCTACAGATTCAAACTAATTTTCATTTTCTAGAATAAATCAATCTTTTATTTTTCAGTCTTTTCTTGAGAAATTTATAAAAGCTTGTAGTAAATAAAAGTTTTGTAACATAATTTTGAACCACAGTTTTAAAAAACTTCACCCAGCAGTTGCTTCACATAGCCTCCTTTGCACTCTATGTCTGGGTTGCTGGATTATTGTATTTTGTTTTGGTCTGTTTTTTTCATAGTGAGGGTGATTACCTTGTTTCTAGATGGACATAAAGATTAAGTCTTCTGACTATAATTGCCTCTTTAATTCAGGAGGTGGAAATAATTGTCAAAATAATTTTTAGCAACTACCCATATTATTATAAAGAGTAATTTTCTGCCTAAATAATTTTTTTCTGTCTTCTACTTTGTGCTATATAGATTTGTAGCCTTGAGCAATGGGTCAGTGAATGACTATGAGCTGGGGCTGCCAGCAAATAAAAAACTAAGTTATCTGATCCATAAACCCATAGTCTAATAAAGAATTATGTGGATGTTGGGAAGCAAAGAACAAAATGAAACTTTACCCTTATTCTTACTCCTAACTCTAACTCAACTCTACCTATATCAATTAAAACAAATTTCCCTTACTATTATTTCTTTTTTATTTAGAATATTTTTCCATGGTTACATGATTCATGATTTTTACTCTTCCCTCTTCCCTCTTCCATCCCCGCTTCTAGAACTGACAAGAAATTCCACTGGGTTATACATGTATCATTGATCAAAACCTATTTCCATGTTATTTGTATTCACAGTAGAATGATCTTTAAACATCAAAACCCTAATCATATCCATATTGAACTACATTATCAATCATATGTTTTTCTTCTGCATTTCTGTTCCCACAGTTCTTCCTCTGGATGTAGATAGAATTCTTTCTCATAAGTTCCTCTGGATTGTTTTGGATCATTGCATTGCTGCTAGTAGAGAAGACCATTACATTTGATTGTGCCATAATCAGTCTCCGTGTACAAAGTTCTCCTGGTTCTGCTCCTTTCACTCTGCATCAATTCCTGGAGGTCATTCCAGTTCACATGCAGTTCATTATTCCTTTCAGCACAATAGTATTCCATCACCATCAGATACCACAATTTGTTCAGCCATTCCCCAATCAAGGGACGCCACTTCATTTTCCAGTTTTTTGCCACCACAAAGTGTGCGGTTATAAATATTTTTGAACAAGTCTTTTTCCTTGTTATCTCTTTGGGATACAAATCCAACACCTTACTATAATTTCAATAGAAATTCATCTCTAATATCTATAGACTCCAGGATTTTCTCCTTTCTATTAGGAGCTGAGGGAAGGATAAGAGGGAGAAACAAAAGTGACCACCCATATGTTGCTCCCATTTAAAGCTCTTAGAGATGAATGGAGAAAAGTTAGAAATGGCAATACAGTATGCAGTGGAACTTTTGGGATGGTAATCCAAGCACAAAATTGAGTATAGGCTCAGCTGGAGTAACAACCAGGTGGCTCAGTGGATAGATGCCTGAACCTAAGAGTCAGAAAGTTATTATTAATGTTCAGTCATTTCAGTCATGTCTGACCTGGATCTTGTACCTGGACCACTGTCATAGCCTCATAGTGGGTCTGCTTCTTCCCATTCCACTCAGCTGCCAGTTATCTTCCTAAAGTTCAAGTCTTACCATGTCTCCTCTCAGCTCAGTGAATTCCAGTGGCTCTCTATTACCTCTAGAATCCAATATAAAACCCTCTGTTTACTATTCACAGCCCTTTATAGCTTTCTTCCTCCTCTTTTCTATTATTCTTATACCTTACACCTCACATACATGCACCACTGTCATGCACTTTGCAGTCCAGTGACATTGACTGTCCCTTAAATAAGACACCCCATCTTTCAATTCCAGGTACTTTCACTGACTATCCTCATGCCTGGAATTATCTCTCTCCTTTTTTCCGTCTCCTGGATTCCTTCAAGAACCACCTTAAATCTCACCCTCTACAGGAAGCCCTTCCCAATCTCCCTTCAGGCCTTCTCTCTTTTGATTATTTCTAGTTTGTCATATATATATATATATTGCTTATTTGTACATAAGTGTTTGTGTGTCGTCTCTCTCCCATTAGACTGTGGGTTCCTTGAAAGCAGAGAATGTCACCTTTCCATATATCCCCAGAGTCTAGCACAGTGCCCCGCACCTAGTTGGTGGTTGATAAATATTTATTGACTGGCAGAATGACACAATAGTAGGCAGAAAAGCACTGACAAATTGTCAGTAAGAAAGCGAGGAGGACCGGAAGGGAATGACACACTAAGAAGGGCTGTTTCATCCACTCAAGCTTGGAGGAGGACAACAAAAGGAAATAAGACTAAATCAATCCCTTTTTTAGGTTGTCAAAGCATTTAAATACGGTGGAAAAGGGTAGGGAATGGGCTGGAGGGGAAAGCTGTAGGAATTGTAGATATAAAGACCGGAAAGAAATTAAAACAGAAAGAAAATGTTCCAGGCTAAGTCAAAAACCCTGCAAGGGTAACAACGTGGCCAAGAAATATTTGGCTGTTGTAAATTTAAATTTAAGAAGCTTAAATTTTTTTTAAAGTGGCCATTGTTCTTTGATAGAGTTGGAAATGTCACAGAGCCTGTTATAGGCCTATTAAAATATGTGAAAACAATGAAGCAAGTACCAGCTTAGAAACTGGAAAACCTAGGTTCTAGTCCCAAGTTACCAACTGTGTGAGTCTAGGTAAGTCACTTAACTTTTGTGGTTTTGTCTATAAAAAGAGGGGGTTCATCTCTAAGGTCCCCTTCATTTGTAAAAATCAAGATAGTTTAAATGTCAGTGAATTACATCAACAATATATTACATATACCAACTTGGTTATTTTAAAAAATCCTTTTGTTATTATTTTTATTTCCTGTTCCCATCAAGATCCAAAATGTTGATGCAGAGTGAAAGGAGCAGAACTAGGAGAACATTGTACACAGAGATGGATACACTGTGGTAAAATCGAATATAATGGACTTCTCTACTAGCAGCAATGCAATGACCCAGGACAATTCTGAGGGATCTATGAGGAAGAACTACAGGAGTGGAAACACAGAAGAAAAACAACTGCTTGAACACATGGGTTGATGCAGACACGATTAGGATGTAGACTATTAATGACCACCCTAGAACAATTATCATTAATATGGAAATAGGTCTTGATTGATAACACATGAAGAACCCAGTGGAAATGTGCATTGACTACTGGGGGTTGGGGGATGGGAGGAGAGAGAGCAAGAACATGAATCATGTAACCATGGAAAAAATTTTTCTAAAAAAAAAATTAAATAACCAAGTTTTAACCACCCCCGTTTTATCAAAAAGAAAACTGAGGTAAATTAAGGTTACATGATTTGCCCAGAATCACACACCAAATTTGAATTCATGTCTTCCTGACTCCAGGCCCTGTACTCTATCCACTGTATCACCTACTTACCTATCAATGGTAAAATCCAAGAATGGTGGAGTCCACTTTAGCCCAAACCAATAAAGTGCATTATTTTATTATTAAGTGCATACTGTGTGCCAGGCACTATGCTAAGCTCTAGAGAGAAAGTCACTGCCCTCAAGAAGCTTAACATCTAAAAGGGTAGACAGTAGCCAAAACACACAAGGAGGCAGGATAGAAGAGTAGAAGGACAAGGAGGAAAGACCAAGACAAGAGCTAATGTAGCTATGACTCTCTGCTTCATTATACAAAGTAGAATCTCACAAAGGAAAAGCAAACCTGTCCTCTGACCTCCAATGGTACCGTAAGTGATAGTGATGGCAGAAACCTGGAGGGAAATAGGTGCCTAGCAATTCTATATTGTCTCCTTGACTGAGGCAGGTTCAGTCCCAAAGTGCAGGAGGTTAGTTCCAGGCTTTAAGTCTAAAGACTCAAGGAAACTAGATATAGAAATATGGATGCTACAATTGGTAAAAATATTAACACCTAGATGGGGAAGCTTGGGGAGGGGGGAATGGACGTACGACATGCTTTCGAGTTTAATCTGCATGACAGTATGGCATCATTTTACTTAACCAATGTGTTCCAAGACCCTTTACATAATATGAAAATCATGCCTAATAGCAAATCCCATTAAATAAGAAATAATTATTTCTTAGGTACTTTATGATTTTTCTTTGGCTTATCAGAGCTACCAACATCACTACTCTTGTACTTTGGGACAATTATTATTAACTAAATAGAGTTAAAGAAACAAAGAGAAGAACTACTCTGACATAATTTGCTACAAGTGAAAACTCCAGACAAAGTCTGATATGGGTGCTAAAGTTTGTCACAAAACAGCGATTCACAGTAACTCATCTCAAAGCAAGCATGAACATAATTCAGCAAACTTCCACAACCACTTGGTAAAATGGCAAGGATTTAGCACATAACTAAATTTTTTACTTACGTATTTTTCTACCTTTACTTTTTTCAGTTGCCAATCATGTATACCTGAAATTACGTGTGGAGTTCCTGTAAAACAAAGTCCTGCTGAATTAACATTTTCTCCACCATTTTATTAAGCCTAGACAATCGACAAAACAATAAATCAAGCCCTGATTTATAGCACTCCCTAACGATTCAAGCTGACTCTCAAAAACCCCTACGTCTGAAAAAAAAAAAAAAAACTAATTAAGTCCCTGGTGCAAGAGTGGCACATCAGAGTGGGGAGAGGTCAACAAATTGAAGATATAAAGTTGGGAAAGAACTTTTTTATGTCATTGAGAACAGTTCTCTCCCCCCTCACTTTACAGTTCAGGAAATTGAGGCCAAGAAGAGAGAAGTGACTTGCCCAGGTTCACTCAGGTATCTGACCTAAGATTCACAACCAGGTCTTCTTGATTCCAGGTCCAGAGCTCTAACCCATCCAGCATAATTCTTCGTGGAGATCTGTCTTGATTGTTTAGAGGCTTAGAAGTAGTTTTTTTCTATTTTCTGACTGGAAAAATTAAACTTGCCCTACATTTAATATCTTCATAACTTAAATAAGAACTAAAGGGTCCTTTTCCTGTTTTATGGAGACCTAGGCAAGTGCCAAATTATAACAGTGCAAGGAAAAGTATTAGTTAGGGGCAAAATGAATCAAATTCAGATTTTCCTCAGGGAAATCCCGTAAAGGCACATAAGCTGAAGAGATTTTTAGTGAGAAAATTCCAAGACTGAAACTAGTTGGTATGAATCCAGAGCTGTGGTTCTGGGCCATGTATGATACTTCCAAGGTGTTCCAACATGCAAGGCTATTTTCTGAACTAAGCCCATTTTTCAAAAAAAGAACTTTATATTTCCCTTCTAACCATACTGTATGTGAATTTAGTGATGCTGATGGTTAATCATATAGTTAGACTGCATGCAGTTCTGCTGATTAAATGCTAATCAGAACTATGACATACTGATTCACTTCCTAAAGAAACCTTACGAAAAGGCACCTTATATGATCTCCTCTAGCCTGGCCAGCCACACAGGCTTCAGCATCAGTAGTCCATAATTTAGGAAGTGGCCTAAGGAGATTCTTGATCATCTCATTAGAGCTGTAGTGAGCTGCTCACCAGAGATTTAAATTCCTAGGCATGAGGCCCTCTAGGCTGACTTGAAAAAGCCCAAGAACTCAATGCCACTCGCCCATTAAGTTTAGGATGAAAAGCAGACTGGGAAAGAACTAGCTTGAAAAAAAAAGGTAGAACAGAGCAGAGAATCACCAGGCCCACCCTTCAGGATTTAAAAACACAAAAGCTAATGGCCATTCCCATCTGGCTGCACAAAAACTGATGCAAAGGGTTCAGTTCACAGACAATATATATGATGGGTAGGAGGGGCTCAATTTAAGAACATCCATGGCTTATTTTTATGACCAAAGCTCTGAAATGATTTAATAAATTATTTAAAAACACAAACATCCCAGGTACTTGCCTTGCCCTTCCTTAGCTTTTGAGATTTTTGTCTATCTAGTTGACTTCTGGCCGACAGCTAAAATTCATCATGGGTGCTTACCCAAATTTAGACACCTTAAATCTCGTTTTTTATTCCAGACTCTGCTTTCCAATAAAGAGACCCTCACACCACTATAGTTACACCAATAGCTAACAGTAGCAATTAATGATGTTAAAAATTCTTTATGAGAGCCTCACCATCCTGTGAAGTAGGTGCTATTATTATCGCCATTATACAAATGAGTAATAGAGAGGTAAATTAATATGCCTAGGGTCACACAGCTAGTAATTGTCCAAGGCAGCATTAGAATTCAAGTCTTCCTGATTCAGAGACCAACTATGTATCTATCTATCCAATAATAGTGCCACCTAGTAACAAAAGTTGCTGTCATGTCAGAAGTGAGGTAGGATGAGTCAGAAAGAGTATCTATGACATATAGTAGCATCTTTTCATTGTCAATTCATTGGCCTCAATTATATGCAAAACATTTACTAGATGTTTACTGTACTAAACATTGTACTAAGTACTTTGGAGCCACAGAATAGAGGAGACATAGTCCCTGCCCTCACAGATTTTACCGCCTAGTAGATGAGATTAGATATGTGAAAACAGTGATCATCAAAAGCAAAATGTTGTAAAAACCAGAAAGAAGTACGTGGTAACATGTGAGTTCAAGGGAGAGAAAGCTTACTTCCAACAGGACTCAGGGAAGGTCTTTGGAAGAGGGAAGATTTTAGGGAGGAAAATGGATGGAATAGCTATAGACAGAGAGAGAAAAATGAGGGAAGTATGGGCATGAGGAGTGATGGGAGAAAAAAACACCAAAGAAAGTTCAGGGAATAGGAAGTGGTCCAGTTTGACTGAAGAAGAGGTTAAATGAAGGCAACTAGATTAGACTGGATAAAGTTTACTAAACTAAGTTTTGGGGGGTCCTGAAAACCAAGATGAGTAGTTTGGACTTTATTCAAAGGACAATGGGCAGTCATTGAAGATCTTTTTGAATAGGAGAAAGGTAATTATAATACCTTTTTAGGATTACTCTGGTAGCAGAGGATAGGAGGGATTTAAGGGGGTCTCAGTTTCCCCATGTGTAAAATGAAGTGCTTGTACTATCAATTGATCTTTAAGGTCACTTCCAAAGCTAACTTCTATGGGATGGGAAGAAGACAGAGAAGGAGCAATTACATCCCTAAGAATAGTTATTTGTGAAATTCAAATCAGTGTCAAAACACCACAAATGGGGAAAGAGAAAGGAGGAGAGAGATAGGATGAAGAGGAGAAAAAAGAAAATAGAGAAGGTGGAAAAGGGCAAGGAGAGAGAAGAAGTAGCAAAGAAGAAAAGAGGAGAGAAGAGAAAAGAAGGGAAGCAAAGGAATTATCAAATAAAATAATTTGTAAAGAGTAAATTTGTATAGTGCCTGGCACATAAAAGGAATTATATAAATGCTTATTCTTTTCCCTTCCTCTCCCCATTCTTCATACTTCCACACCCATTTAAAAATAGATTATAAATTATTTTAAGAATAAGAAGATTAAACCAACCTTGGTCAAGTCTCTGAATTTATAATGAGCATCCTTTTAATGTTTTCCTTTTTTTTGCAAGTAATAAACCAAGTTGAGTGAATTCAGCAAGCATTTATTAAGTACCTACTATATACCAGTTACTGTACTAAGACCCAGGCTTACAAAGAAAGGGAAAAGCAATCCTTTCACTCAAGGATTTTAGTCTAATGGGGAGACAGCACGCAACCAACCATGTAAAAAGACGTTATATACAAAGTAAATAGAAAGTAATCTCAGAGAGAAGGCACTAGTATGGTATAGGGGGACAGCGGGATGAGGGACATAGAGAGGAGTCTGGAAAGACTTCTTACAAGATGTAAATTTTGAACTGAGATATGAAGGAAACCAGGGATAGCAGGAGGCTAGAATGAGACAGGAGAAAATTCCAGATACGAGGAACAGTCAGTGGAAAGGCAAAGTTGGAAGATCCAAGTCCCTGGAAAAGCAAGGGGGCCAGTGTTCCTGTATTGAAGAGTGAGAGGAGGAGAGTAAAGTGTAGAAAGACTAGACCAAAAAACTAGGAAGGATTCAAGCTATGAGGGATTTTAAAAGCCAGATTTTATGTTTGATCCTAGAAAAAGGAGTAACTAGAATTTATTAAATAGATGCTATTCTTTAGGAAGATCACTTTGGCAGCTGAGTGAAAAGTGGACTAGAAAAAGGAGAGACAAGGCAGGGAGAACAACCAGATCTGGAATTTATTGCCTCTACAAAAGTCTCTTTAAAAAATAAATCACAATAAGTGGCAATGGGGACTACTGACCTCCCCCCCACAAAAAAAATTAACAAGTACAGAAATGGTAGCCTATCCCCATCATTTTTGCCACAGACCAAGAGTAGCAAGTGGCTGACCAGCAAGATGTTGGAGATAGTGTCATAAATTGATCCTAAATCAGGTTGTTAGGCACAATGATGTTCGAAATTATAATCATTATTGTTATTGTACCTTGCAATTACCAGGAGTTTAATTAATTCAAACTGGGACGTGCTTTGAGATCTTCAGATGAAAGGTGCCATGTGTATATGAAGTATCATTATTCTCCTACTGCTCCTTTCATCCAATGCTTTTATGGCTCTTCATAAGCATTAATTAATCTTCGTAACACCCCCAGAAGGTAGATAAGTGTGGGAGTCCTTACAAGATGCAAGTCAAAAAGTTTTGCCAAAGTATTTGAGTAGCGGCAGTCAGGTAGTCAATCTGGCTTCTGAGAGGTCCTTAAATCAGAACAGGGCTTTGTGACCTGAGTCTTAGTCATTTATTCAGACACCCTCATTTGGCATAACCCATTGAAGAGCAATCATAGATGATGCTTGAGATTTGTTTTTTAATTATCCATTTGACACTGCTTTATGAAAATGGTATTCTCTAAGACTTAGCTGAAGAAGAAAAGGGATGTTTAAATGTATTTTAGTGGTGTGACGACCATGGAAGTAAGCAAGGTTTTCAAAAACATAACAGAGATATGGAATATTCAAGATAGAAGGAACCCTAAAGATCCCTTAATCCAACTGGCTCATTTTTAAAATTTAAATGTATTTATTTCTTACATTAAAATACCCAGATAACTCCCTCCCCTCCCCACCATTACAGAAGGCATCATTTGACAAAGATATGTGTATATATATATATGTGTTTATTTCTATTTATCAGTTCAACTGACTCACTTTACTGAAAAGCAAACTAAGGAATATGAAAGGTAACCATCCTAGGTTTCAATCACACAATTTACCAAAAATCTTCCCATGGTTCTGTTTATTCCAGAGTATCCCATGAAGAGGAGAAAAGGACTCCAGCAAACAGGATCTATGAATGATCCTCTTGGCCTCACATACTCTAAGTTTGAAACCATTTTTCCCTAGCCTTTATATGTACTCGTGGGAGAAAATGTCACAGACTTTGGAGCCATAGAAGCAAGCTGTTTTGTACCAGTATTTTTACTGTAACACTTTAGTAAATACCTCTTCATAAACTAATTCATGTTAATTATCTAAATGAATTGGGGCACTAGAGGTTAACATTAAGAACAACACACTGGAATGGGGGCTTGAATCAATAACATTAGAGTATAACTCCTGTCCTTCTTAGAACTGTGAGGAGAGAGGTAATCTCACGAGAAGACCTAACTCAGCAATGTATAAGTCTGCATAATGATTCTCAGAACTTATATGGGCAACTTTTGACTTTCCTCTTACCCTCCGAAGAGCTTTTATTAAGCCCTTTTTTGTTGTTTCTTAGCATTCCGTTCAAGCTCCAGCTCATTCTTGGCTTTAGTATTTCTGATAATATTCTCATAGGACCATGATGCTCTTTTATATTCATACTCATTACCTTTGTTTCTTTGACTGTACAGTTTTTTTAAACCTAAGTTTTTTGATGAATTTCTTGTGCATCTACATCAGTTCCTTGATATAGTTTCCCTTTACCAGAATAATTTGTGCTTTTTCACTATTTCTTTTGTATTTGGTTTAATCTTTAACGACATTAACCATTTTAATGAAAACATCTCATATTTATAGATCATTTTCAGCATTTAGAGTTTAGAATTCTCTCTATTCTCTTTGGATTCTGAAATCTACTTTATCAAAATCGAGAGCATTCATTAGACTATTCCCTCCTTGTCTATTATAAACTCTAAGATGAGCTTAACCTCAAGGTTCCAGTGTTATATCCATATTATATCCAGTATTATATCAATAACCCCTTCCTTTCTGCTGGTCAGAAATTAGTCCAATATAACAGTTCCCTTTTATTCTGCCATCTTCTGAGGGATTAAATTTCCATTAAATGAAATGACTAGCAATATTTTTGCCTGGGGCAAGCTGAGAGAATAAAAATCTGAGAAAAGAAGAAGTATGCCCCAAGCAACAACCAAGGATACAGCTGTTATGGGACGGAATAACTCCGGGACACCCAAGGTTTTTATTCCCCTGAAAGGCCAGGCTTCAAGGGGAAGAAACGCATAGTCTCTGCCATAGGAAGAGCCAGGTAGGTCAGAAAGAGGGTGAGACCAACAATAACTGCTATCACCACAACCTGGGCTGGCAAGAAAAAAAGCACATTCAAGAAGGAGCTCCTGGTATCCTCTAATTTATCCATCCTGAGGCAGAAGTCTGATTGCCCCACCTTAGTTATAACTCCCTGTAGGAAAGTCAAGAATTTAATCATTATTCTGATTTTAGCAGAGAGTTGCAACAAAAGTCTGGATAGCCAAAGTCATTCAGCAGTTTAAAGGCCAATTGCATTGCTGTACTATGCTTGTTTTGGGGAGTAACTCTTCGGGTGATTATTAATACAAGCGTCACAAGTGACTATGATAATCGTTTATTACTATTATTGTTACTCCTGCTCCTTTTATTGCTGTTGCTACTGTTAAATGCTGAATAATAAAATTATAATCACTGTATGACATTTATTGGGCTTTAAGAAACTCACCAAACCCAGAGCTAAACCAGGGCCCTACTTTGTAGGCTTACAATTGAGAGAGACAGAAAATGATAGCACACTTTAAGAACAGTGAAGAGGATTTGCCTTTGATTACAGAATTTCTTTTTTCCCTTTTTCCTTCCATCCAAACAAACAAACAAACAAAGAAATAAACAAACAAACAAACAAAATAGAGGAAACCACCTCATTAGTATTCGTCTGCTAGTAACAAGGTTCAAATACTTTGTAAGTGAAAGGGAATCCCCAAGAGGATCAATGACTGTATTTCCTAGAACTTTTCTCTATGAATTGGTATATCTACCACTTACCCTGTGTGTGGCACAATTGCTTTTAAGTGGAAGCTTCAGAAAATCATACTTTTGAAGAATTCATTTTAATTTAATAAGTATTTATTGTGTGTCAACTCTGTGCCTGGTATCTTGCTAATATTGACACTCTTTAGTACCAACTTTGTGTACAGCTGTTACCATTCCAGCAACAATAATCTTCACAAATATTCAACTATAAAATCTGTTTGGGGAAATGTACAGACATTCTAAAGCAATTGACAGTGAAAGGGCTGCCTTGCAATGCCAGCTCAGCACATAATAAGGTATCACTCTAAATCGACTCAGTGAAAAGAGTCTAAAAACATTTTTCTCCATGGCAAAAACTAAATAGTCTCCGGAGATAAGTTTAAGGAGGAAGCTGCTGAACATCATAGTTTTGCTAAACACACACGTACACTCACACGCACCACCACCACCACCACTAAAGACATTAGTGGTTCAGTGGTGTTGTTTGCCATAGTGATTAAACCCTTTTAATAATGCCATTTTATCCAACTTTCAGAATAAATATAGTGTTGTGTGGTGAGTAGGAACTTAAAGACAAATTTCTTTGACTTCAATGGAGAATGTCTCTTGCCTTCAGCATGTTTCTGTACATTATTTCCTTTCGAAAGAGTTCTGTCATTGAACTTGAAGAAATTTTTTTTAATTCACCACCACTCCTACCTTTCAAAAAACATATAATTTGGTTCAATAATATGTGTCCACTTCCTGGCATTCTTTTTTTTTCTTATTACCATCTACCTTTATTTTATTTATAATATAACATGTCATATAACAATAATATAATGCATATGATTTGTTATCAATATGTAAAAAAGTATGCTAAATATGCTTATCCAAAAGAAACAAATTCTCATATTAGCTATGTCCAATTGGGGGCAACTATGTGGTTCAATAGATAAAGAGCCAGGCTTAGCGTCAGGAGGTCCTGGGTTCAACTCAGGGCTTAAGATACTTCCTCCCTGTGTGACCCTGGGAAAAATCACTTAACCCCAATTACCTAACTCTTATTGTTCCTCTGCTTTAAAAACAATACTTAGTATTGTTCCTAAAATGGGAGGTAGGAATTTTTTTAATCTGTCTCATTCTTTTTTTCCCTTCTCCTTCCCACCCTTTGCCCCTCCCCAAGAAGACAGGTAATTATATAGGTAATACATTCTTAAAATTCAATTTATCTGGGGGGGGGGGGCAGCTGGGTAGCTCAGTGGATTGAGAGCCAGCCCTAGAGACGGGAGGTCCTAGGTTCAAATCTGACCTCAGACACTTCCCCAGCTGTGTGACCCTGGGCAAGTCACTTGACCCCCATTGCCTACCCTTACCACTCTTCTGCCTTGGAGCCAATACACAGTATTGACTCCAAGACAGAAGGTAAGGGTTTAAAAAAAAATTCAATTTATCTCACTACACACTTCCATCCTTCTGCCCAATACCACCACCATATATATCCTACCTTTTATTTGATTGGTTAATAAATGCCTCAGTGAACCTAGCAAGACCAACATCTCCTTTATTTTCCATTTCCTACTCCTCTTTACTCTGCCAATTGGGTAATAAACAAGATAGAAGATACTTACTAGTTAATTTTTTCTCCTGGAAAAAAAGGGACAAAAAGTTACATATGACCTGAAATGGACTTAGTCTGAAGCTACTTCCTCGAAAGTTATTGGGTAGATCATTTCATCAACTACTCGTTTTATTCATGTATAAAATAGACTGGGTTCAAGAAGCTCTACTATCTCTTTGGCTATGACATTCCATGGTTTTCCTTAGTTATATTTTAATTACTGAAGTACAAACTGCATAGACTGAAGATCTAGCAGATTGGCTAAAATGAAAGAAGGGGAGAGTAATGAATGTTGGAGGGGATGTGGCAAAATTGGGACTTTAATGCATTGCTGGTGGAGCTGTGAACTGATCCAACCATTCTAGATAGCAATTTGGAGCTAAGCTCAAAGGGCTATAAAAGAATGCCTGCCCTTTGATCCAGCCATACCATTGTTGGGTTTGTACCCCAAAGAGATCATAGATAAACAGACTTGTACAAAAATATTTATAGCTGCACTTTTTGTGGTGGCAAAAAACTGGAAAAGGAGGGTATGTCCTTCAATTGGGGAATGGCTGAACAAATTGTGGTATATGCGGGTGATTGAATACTATTGTGCTCAAAGGAATAATAAACTGGAGGAGTTCCAGGCGAACTGGAGAGACCTCCAGGAACTGATGCAGAGCGAAAGGAGCAGAGCCAGAAGAACACTGTACACAGAGACTGATATACTATGGTAAAATTGAATGTAATGGACCTCTGTACCAGCAGCAATGCAATGACCCAGGACAATTCTGAGGGATTTATGGTAAAGAATGTTACCCACATTCTTTGGAAGGACTGCAGGAGAGGAAACATATAAGAAAAACAACTGCTTGAACGCATGGGTTGAGGCAGACATGATTGAGGGTGTGGACTCGAAACTACCACACCAATGCAACTAACAACAATTTGGAATTAGGTCTTGATCAAGGACACATGACAAAACCAGTGGAAATGTGCATCGGCATGGGGGGGGGGAGTGCAGGGGGTGAAGGGGAAAGTAGGAGCATGAATTATGTAACCATGTTAAAAATGAATATTAATAAATGTTTAAATTAAAAAAAACGAATATAAATAAAGCAAGTATGCTGTGTACTCACCCTTCCAGAGTAAAGCCTGCTACAGTACCCCGTCATTCCTCTAGGGTACTCCATTTGGAGTATCTCTTTGCAACTGCCATCAACTTGAGCCCCAATCTGCCCTGTTTCCCCCAGTGTTAGGTGCCAATGATTAGCTTTTACAAAGGGATATTTACTTCAAAGACAAAGCAAGAGCAAATGTGCAAACATTTTCCAGTACCTTGGAGGCATTCTTTCAGATCATTTCCTACCTAATATTGGTTCCACTAATTTCATGTCCAGATGTAGCATGACTGTTGGCTGATTTCTCATCTCAGGCATTTCTGTGCTAGCATCCCAGAGGTCACTTCAAAACACTCCTTACACTTCTAGATAGCAGTGCTGCACTGACTACAAATCTAGACTCTGCAATACTGGAATATTGAGGCACTATCTTGACCTTTTTAAATTCTAAAGATCAAGAAAACTCAATTCGTTTTGAAGGTAAAAGTACAAAAGCAGAGGTCAAGGACCAATGCCCATTTCTCAAATCCATATGTCCTTAAAAGAGAGAAAACACTCAGATATCTCCCTTTATTTATAGCATTGTCTCTCACTAGAAACTGTGAGCAAAGAAATCCAATAACAAAGATAGTAGTCAAGAGTTCTGAGGAAAAATGAAAAGGCCAAAGCTGAATCATCCTTCTAGAAAACACATCCAGTTCCACGTATGTATCAAATTTTAAAATATATATATTTCTTCTAATGACATAGGTAGCTTTTTGGAATCAGTTGCCCCATGTCTGCACATGTTCAAAAGTTTCTCTAAGCCAAGCCTTAATTCCAAAACATTAAAACTTTCCTGGAAGCAAGCTCCTCAGTTTCTCCACATAGGAAGAACTATTCCAGGCATTCTGCTCATACACCATACCTCTGATACACAAGATATTTTTACTCTAAAATTGTTGGTTTGTAGAGTTTTACTCTCTGAGGTCTCTGAGCAGCACAGCATAAAGCAAATATAATATGATTAATTATGTGAGTCATACAAAATGTAGAATAACAGGTAGTAATGTTGTCTCGTTGAAATACTATGATCGTGGTTCTGTATTCAAGGCCTAATCTTTATCTTTTTGCATAAATGTGCAGATTCTTACAATGAAATAATATTTATAAAGCATTTTTAAACCTTTAAGCAATATATTAGTGTTGTTTTTGGAAGTCTAGACTCCAAAGTTTTCACACTGAGTATCTATCAATAAGCTTCATAAATATATGACTCAACTCAATTTAATAAACATTTATTAATGGTTATGATTATGAACTCTCACACCAATATAGTGAGCTGTTGGGAGCATAGATTCGTGAGACTATTTAATAAGGGGTGAACTGGCCCAGGTTGAAAAATGGCGCAAATTAAAGCTAGGATCAGGCCCATAAATGGCAGCTACACTTTTACCCTGGAGAGGTAGGAATATCAAGCTCAAAATGAATGAATAAATGAATGGTTAAATGGATAAATGGAGAGAGACAGAGAGAGATATGAAGAGATAGATGGATGGCTGGATGGATTTATAATTATTTTATTTATTTATTATTTTCATTTATTATTATATTATTAATATTTATAACAAACCTTTTCAAAGCGCTTTACAAATCATATCTTATTTTATTTTCATAATAACCTTGAGAAGTATATACTATTATTATGCTCATTTTAAAGATGAGGAAACTAGAGTAAATGTTATATGACTTCCCCACAATCACACAGTTAGTAAATTTGTAAGATAGTAATATTTGAATTCAAGTCTTCCTGACCACAGATCCAGTACTCCATTCATTGAATCACCTAGCTAAATGAATAAATGGCTATTAGGGAATGAAAAAAAGGGAGGAGAAAGGAAGAAAGGAATATTAATTTGGCAACTATGTGGAGGATAGTTTAGAGAGGGAAGAGATTGAAGACAAAGGAGAATAACAGTTCAAATGAGAGGTGATGAGAGCTGATTAGGACAGAGAATGTATAAGGGTAGAAAAGAGAACCTATATAAGAAATGTACAGGTAGAGGCTGGGTAACTCCCAGGTTGTAAGCCTAGATGACTAGGAGAGCAAACAGTATCATCAATCAAAATGGGGAGATTTTGATAAGGGATGGGCTTGAGGTGGGGGGAAGATGAGTTCAGGTTCACACTTAGAGAGTTTAAAGTGCCTATATAAAATCCAGGCTTAATGCAGGTAGAGCTTACTGGAATAGAGAAGTAAAAGGACCTGACAACTGGGTATTAGAAGGATCATCAATAGTGATATCGAATTCTTTGAAAATGAAGCATTAGAAGTGAGAAGAAACTGACATAATACCTCAAATTAAGGGGAAAGGTGAAAAAATCACAAGAATTTCACAAACCAGAGTCATACTGGAAGAGATTGGATGCAGGAATTTCAAATGAGAGGATGTTGAAAAATGGTAGCAAATCATTGTAATGGCAAAAAATAGGAAAATGAGGGGGTGTCCATCAATTGGGGGAATGGCTGAACAAACTGTGATATCTGATGGTTATGGAATACTATTGTGCTGAAAGGAATAATGAACTGGAGGAATTCCAGGTGAACTGGAAAGACCTCCAGGAACTGATGCAGAGTGAAAAGAGCAGAACCAGGAGAACATTGTACATAGAGGATGATACTCTGGGGCACAATCAAACATAATGGACTTCTCTACTAGCAACAATGCAATGACCCAGGACAATGCAGAGGAACTTATAAGAAAGAATGCTATACATACCCAGAGAAAGAACTGTGGGAGTAGAAATGCAGAAGAAAATCATATGATCGATCACATGGTTTGATGGGGATATGATTAGGGTTTTGATATTAAAAGATCACTACTGCAAATATGAATAACGTGGAAATAGGTTTTGAATAATGATACATGTATAACCCAGTGGAATTGCTTGTCAGCTCCAGGAGGAGGAGGGAAAAGAGTTGAGAAAAATCATGAATCATGTAACCATGGAAAAATATTCTAAATTTTAAAAAATGATAGGAAAGAAAGATTTTGAAAGAGGAGGTGAGTAGGAAAGAACATATCAATGCAACCTGTAGGTCCTCTGGGGAGGTGATGAAATAGATAGGGAAAGGGATAATCAGAGCTAAGATTCACAAGGATGAAAGTCTTGGTTAGAGGGAGAAGTACATACTTACATATAGATTGAGACATCTAGATGACAGTTAAAAAGTGACCTGTTGAAACCTGTTAGTCAAGTCTCTTCCATAGGGGAAAAGGGAATAGTAAATAGGTAGAAATATGTAATACATAAGTCCAAGGTTCTATCAGAATAACTGAGGAATAGATAGTGTGACACAATGTATTCCCAAGAAAGTATACCCTGAAAAGTGAAACTCTTCCTTTGATTGACTAGATGCATTTCATGGGACCTTCCCTCAAGGGGAAAGAACCCCACATTAAAATATGAAGTCCTTGAGAGCAAGAACTGTTTTTCTGTCTTTTTTCCTTACACTTATCACACTGCCTGGAACATAGTAGGTGCTTAATAAATTCTTGCTGACTTATTTGATTTTAGTTGTCCTTTAATATAAAATATGCTTCATCTTCCCTTGGAACCTACAAATTCCACAAAGCTCACAATACCCATAGAGTTCAATAAATTTAAGATATATATGGCATGCTACATAAATGTGTACATGTGTTTATGTATGTGCATGTGTATATACATGTGCTATATAATAAATATTTACATATATGCAATTATATGTGACACAACTGACATATTTCTTCATTTAGGATCTTGTCTTCATTAACTCAAGTTGTGAAGATTACTTTGCTTAAAAAAAAAATCTGTTTTGTAAAACTGGATTTCAAAGAAAATTGGACATGTAGAAGAAAGCATTCCAGGCAGTTTATGTGCCCATTTCTCTTCTTTTCCATATGAAGCTTTTCACTTGTTATATTAGGAGATAGAAACAGATCAAATAGAAAAGGTCTCTGTTTCCAAATCAAAATACTCATAAATTCTCATGTTTCACAGGCTTTCCAGATGATTTTCTTTTTTTTTTTAACCCTTAACTTCTGTGTATTGGCTCATAGGTGGAAGAGTGGTAAAGGCAGGCAATGGGGGTCAAGTGACTTGCCCAGAGTCACACAGCTGGGAAGTGTCTGAGGCCAGATTTGAACCTAGGACCTCCCGTCTCTAGGCCTGACTCTCAATCCACTGAGCTACCCAGATGCCCACAGATGATTTTCTTAAAGTTGAAGTTTATTAAACTGAATTAATTTCTAGGATTATTGGTTTTCAAGTCCCTTGAGAGAATAGACTAGCATTGACAAACCTTTTAAAGATTGTGTGCCGAAATTGCATGGACATTTGGGCTAAAGATATTTCTTAATTTGCTCATCTCATGTTTCTTTTGAGCTACTGCAGTTCTGCTTTGCTCATAGAGAACAGTCCCTGCTTTGATATAGGTATACCATGAAGAGTTCTGTGTCAGTGTCTCTCATATCTCACAGCTCATACCAAAGTTCTTCAGAGAGAGTTTGAGTGTGTTCTTATATTGCTTCTTCTGACCTCCACGTGAGCACTTGCCTTGTGTGAGATCTCCATAAAATAGCCTTTTAGCTGAAAGTGTGTTTGGCATCTGTAAAATTAAAAATTAACATCCAATATTCCAAGTAGTATATTTTTATAAGATTTATTAATGATCACTTGAAGTGACTAAAGGAATAAAAAGACAAAAGTAAAAGCCTGAGTAAAGCCAGCTTTCCTGGCCGCAAATACAGGAGAAGAGAGAGGGGAGGGCAGAGTTACACACAACTTTATCTATACAATGGAAGAAAGTAATGTGGGGATGAAGGGAAAGGGAGTCTGGGAAATGAAGTCCAAGGATACAAAATTCTACTTACACACATCTGAATGCTTGGCAGTTCAGGTCAAGAAAGATCTATGTCCAGGACCTTAGCTTACCAGGTAACCTTCAGAATCTTCCTGAGACAATTTAAATGGAAGTTATTCAATTTTCTCTCATGGCACAGATATACTGTCCAAGTTTCACAGGCATATAATAATGAAGTCAGCAAGCTGGCTCTGTGAACCTTCAGTCTGGTAGGCAGTCTAATACCCCCTCTCACCCATGCTTTCCTTCAGAGCCTCCCATACACTGAACTAGCTCTGGCAATGCATGCATCAACCTCAGTGTATAAGTGGACATCCTGCTTCATTTCATTGGTGATCAGCAAAGCAAAACCAGCATTGTCCACTATCCAGAACCTATACAAGCATGCCATCATGGAGCTCTCACATAATATTGATGAAATTCTCCAGGCAACCAAATTTTGGCATGATCTTCCATAAGCCCTCATGACTGACAGTATCAAAGACTTTGGTCAGATCAATGAATATTATATACAGATTTCCATTCTACTCCTGGAGTTGGCAAGCAGCAAACACCCTATTAATCATTCTTCAGTCCTTTCTGAAGCTATACTATTGGTAGGTAAGCATCTTCCAGCTGAAGTATCAGTCTACTAAGGAGGGTAATAGTAAGAATCTTGCCAGAAATCACTGATAAATGCTCCCCTGTGATTGTCACAGGACAATCTATTTCCTTTTCCTTTACTGAGGTGAACAATGGAGGCATCCTTAATCTCCTAGTGGAGAACTTCTCTTGCCATGTAACTTAGATTTCATGAAGCTTTTACATAAGCAGTGGATCCTCTGCCTTGTAAATTCTTGATAGAATGAAAACAACACCAGACAATTTACCACATGAGAGAAGCCTTGTGGAATTCAAGACTTCTTCAACTTTTTCAGTTAAAAGTTCAGCTAGAGAGGGATTGACTTTAAATTGAGGTATATGGTCAATGGCTTCAACATTGATTGATGATAGTCTGTTGAAAACACGAGGAAGTATTCAGCCCATGTCTCCAGGATCATATATTTATCACTAATCAGCATGGCTCTATTAACACTGCATAGTTGAGATATACCATAGGTCTTTGGCTCATAAATAGACTTTAGGGCATCGTAGAAGTACTTTAGGTTGTTACTATCTGTGTAAAACTGAATTTAATCTGCCTTCTTACTGAATATAGAATTCTGCATCTCTCTAAGCTTTGTTTTCACCATACTTTTGATAGAGTTAAAGGCTGCCTTCCTAGAGATGTTTGAGCTATCCTGCTGGCAAACCCTGCGCAGTTCTCATTTTTCATTTTGTAGCTTATGAATTTCCTCATCATTTTCATCAAACCAATTTTGACATTTGCAATTATTCTGACCCAGATGAGTAAATGTAGTACTGTATACCAAATTTCTGAAAGCTTCCCACTCCTTTCTACTCTCATATTTTCAACCATGTATTGATTCACCTTTCCTTTCAAGTCAGCAACAATAAGAAGCCCTCTAATCTGTTGACATTTTCTTCTGGTAGACATCTTAGTCATCTTGCCTTTAGGCTACTGCTTTTGTTGAATATAAATGCTTAGCTTGGAGAAGATAAGTCTATCAGCAGTCCAGCACTCTGAGCCACACATCTTCATCACTTTCACATCTTATCTGTCTCTTCTTACAATGACATAGTCTATTAAATGCTAATGTTTACTTTAGGGGTGCATCCATGAAGTTTTATTGCATTTAGGTAAACAGAAGATAGTTTTGGTGATGAAAAGTTCATGAGATGATGTATAAATCTTCAATAATAAATTATTGTTGATTTTGCTGTTTCTGGCACCATTCCTTCTAAGGACTACTTGCCATGTCTGATAGTCTGTGCCTACTTTGGCACTAAAGTAATCAGAATTACAAACTTGTCTTCTTTTGGCACTGTGTTCATGAGGGTTTCCAGGTCTTCATCAAATTTTTCTTTGACCTCATCAGGGTTCTTCATGGTGGGAGCACATGTATTGATGATGGTGATATGGTAATTTAGTGCTAGTGACAATCATGTTGTCATGAGCCTGTCAATCACTCCTTTTGAAAGACATACAAACTTATTGACTAGATTCGATTTTATTGTGAAATCTACGCCATCCTCATTGCTCCTCATCACAGCAACCTCTCAAGTAGAACATGTCTCCAGAGCCAACTTCCATAAACTGGCCTTCATTTGCCAGCCTTGTGTCACTCAAGGCTGCTTTTTAAATGTGATATCCTGCTGAGTTCTCTTGAAGTAAGAGCTGTTTGTCTTTCAGGTTTACTGGATTTGTGCACTCATTCCATGTATCAATGGTTAGTGGAATCATTATACATAATAAAAATTTTTAGTGGAGAATTATTGCTACATAGACAATACTTGTACAGGATTCTATAGGATTCTTTTTAAGGAGGAAACCCAAGCCACCTATATCATCATTCCTCTACAAACTACTCTCCTGATTCTCCACCCTGACCTTCTCTACAATGTCCCAGTACCTGCTACCTTCATTCCATCACATACAACCCCTTTCCAACTTCCTTTCCAATGTTGCATTCCCCATTAGAATGTTAGTTCCTTGAGGGAAGGTAGTCTTTCTTTCTACTTTTATTTGTATTCCAAGAGCTAGCAGAGTTCCTATCACATGATAAGCATTTAATACATGGCTGATGCCTTAATGACTTGACTTCGGTGGAGAGAATCTTTGTAACCAGATCAACATAACACAGTTTCCATTGACCATCCCTTCAGCTGTGGAAATAATCTTGTTATATATAGTTTCCTTCATAATTGGCTTTAAAGTGAAATTTGTTCATACCTCTCAAGTCTTGCCAGCTGTCAGTTCTCCTAAGATGCACCTTCCTTATGTATAAAGAAAATCTGTGCATTCCTTTTCTTACACTGAGGTTTTATGGCCTCTAACTCAAGTAAAACCTTTCCCTAATCCACTAAGCATTTTCTGATCTCAATCTAAGCTCACAATTTATATGAAAACATACTTCTAAGTTATCCACACTCTTCATGCAGACCAATTACCACCAAATCTAGCTTTGTTGACACCTATCAGGTAATTTTGCGAATAATATTCAGACTCTAGGGCTAACTGGTAGAAAAGAATCAGCATTTCTTTCATTGCATCTTACAGTTTAACAAATGACTACTAGAATGATGCCAACTGTTCTTCACGGATGAGTCAGGCAATTCTTTGCTTGTTCAAGGATCTGGCCATCAGTCATTGTTATTCTGTAACTTCAAAAGTATCAAACAATCAAGTACCAAATTACATTCTGGAGTACTACATGCAATAGTTTGCTAGGATAGTCTATTCAGTCCCACACCATTTCATTGAGGCACCAAGTGTAATAATACAAGAAATACCATAGAAAAATGTTTTGCTTCCTTGCTCAAAGATTCCTTTCCCTAAGACAGTTGCTATCTCAAAGTGGTTTATAGTAAAAAAAAAACCAAGGAACTGACAACAATATACTGTTTAATTTTGGACAAATCACTCTAACTCAGTCTCTGAACCACACTTTTTCCATCTGCAAAACAGTAGATTAGGTATATAATATCTACTTAAATTGTAGTTAGTAAATATTAGTTCAATTCTATGAAGCTACACTTTTGAAGAAAAGACTAGAGAATAATATACACAAGCATAAAATATATGCATATGTAGATATGTATATATATATTTATGCTTATATATGTGTATATATGTTATGTGTATATATATATATGTGTGTGTGTGTGTGTGTGTGTGTATGTATAAAGTCTTTCTGGGGGCAATTTGAATAAATGCTTCCAGGTTACCAAATTATCATTAGATCAGTCGTTTTCCTGAATATATATATGAATGGTTTGAGCATAAGTCCATACTCACTGTTAGTGTCTAGTTAATTATCAACTTTGCAATTATTGAGTTGGACTAGGAGAAAAAATAGCCCATCCACTTTGAGGCAATCCTTCTCCTAGACTATTTTAGTGAAGCCCAAAATTTAAACTTATCTAATTCTTCCATTCATTTAGGTTGAAAGAAATACTGGACAGTCCTGTGCCTGTACTTATATATGGAAATATGACTCCTGACAGGCTCAGAAAACAAAGAGTCGTGCAACTCAGCACTTATATGAGTAGAAAAAGAATTTCTTGAGGTGAAAAAAATTTGATAGTGGCAAGGCACAAACATTTGGATGGTTACCAGCAGCCCTCCAAGCAATAGACACTACTACTAGGAGAGACACTCTCTTCCCTGACACCCAGATCATTCTGTTCTTGGCAGCTGAGATTTCATCTTGTTCCAAAAAATTCCTCTTCTCTTACGTACACTTTTGTCTACTTTAATCTGCATTACTTGACCAATTTCTGATTCCTGCTTGGTTTGATAAAGAGGTATGTTGTCTTTCATGTCACCAGAATTTGCTGGGAGGGAGCTAAACTGGCAGAAGTTTCTTTTTGAAAGCAATTAGGGAAAATCTTTGAGCCTGAGTCCCAAAGTTTTATACCTCTAGACTACCAATATTTGAAGTGTATTATATAAATATAATTCTAGTCCAATATCCATCACTCTTGAAGTGAGGTGAAAGAAGGATAGAGGGATTCATCATAGTCCTTTGCCTGTTCTTCACAAAGGCAAAACTCAAAATTTCTATTGAAAAGAAGTGAGCCAGATTCCAGATCAGTTATCTATCTGTCTGTCTAAGAGGCAAATGCTATTCCTGCTAGCCAGAAACCACACATATATTTCACATTTACATAGGTTTTTTAAAGTTAAAATCCATGGATAAAATGTCAAATTGGTAATCTAAGCATAAAAACATAATCCTGCAGTGGGGTAGAATAGAAGAGTAGGGCAAATAAGAAGAAGAAATAACAAATATTTGTCATTAGGGGGAAAAGAAAAGGAAAAAACCAACCAAGTAACTGTGCTCAGAAAGCAGAAGATTTGGGGTTTATCTCTAATTGTGTGACTCTAGACAGATCATTTAATCTCACTGTGCCACAGTTTTCTAATCTATAAAAATAATCCTAATAATACCTGCCCAATCAAACTCATAGTATTGTCAAGATCAGATGAGCCTACAGATGTAAAATACTTTACTCATTTCAAATTGTTATACAAATGCAAGTTTACTATTTTTATTATTTTATTAATATCTAAAACAGGCTACCAAATTTTTCAGACATAAAACATTCATATTCTTATTTCTGATTTTAGTTCCAATATTCTAATGTGTATTTCTTCTTTCAAGAATAAGTAGGCAGGGGGCAGCTGGGTAGCTCAGTGGATTGAGAGCCAGGCCTAGAAAATGGAGGTCATAGGTTCAAATTAGACCTCAGATACTTCCTAGCTGTGTGACCCTGGGCAAGTCACTTAACCTCCATTACAATTTACCACTCTTCTGCCTTGGGACCAATACAGAAGATAAGGGGAAGGAGGAGGAGGAGGAAGAGGAGGAGGAGGAAGAGGAGGAGGGAAGAGGAAGAGGGAAGAGGAGGAGGAGGAAGAGGAGGAGGGAAGAGGAGGAGGAAGAGGAGGAGGAGGAAGAGGAAGAAGAAAGAAGAAGAAGAAGAAGAAGAAGAAGAAGAAGAAGAAGAAGAAGAAGAAGAAGAAGAAGAAGAAGAAGAAGAAGAAGAAGAAGAAGAAGAAGAACAAGAACAAGAACAAGAACAAGAACAAGAACAAGAACAAGAACAAGAACAAGAACAAGAACAAGAACAAGAACAAGAACAAGAACAAGAACAAGAACAAGAACAAGAACAAGAACAAGAACAAGAACAAGAACAAGAACAAGAACAAGAACAAGAACAAGAACAAGAACAAGAACAAGAACAAGAACAAGAACAAGAACAAGAACAAGAACAAGAACAAGAACAAGAACAAGAACAAGAACAAGAACAAGAACAAGAACAAGAACAAGAACAAGAACAAGAACAAGAACAAGAACAAGAACAAGAACAAGAACAAGAACAAGAACAAGAACAAGAACAAGAACAAGAACAAGAACAAGAACAAGAACAAGAACAAGAACAAGAACAAGAACAAGAACAAGAACAAGAACAAGAACAAGAACAAGAACAAGAACAAGAACAAGAACAAGAACAAGAACAAGAACAAGAAGAACAAGAAGAACAAGAAGAAGAAGTTCACTCGTCAAAGGGGGGAAACTGCCCAATTTATTTTTCATGACTATATCTAGAAGTCAAAATGATCGCAGTACAGCATATAAAATATATCCTTGTAATGCTGATTTGCAGGTATAATATAATAATGATTGTCCCTAAAAAAGCTGGCCGGATACATGGGAAGAGCATGATTTTTAGAGAGAAGGAATCCCACTCCACACATAAGCAGAGCCCTAAAATTTAAGGCTAGTATCAACAAATAACTCTGAGCGGATTAAGGTAGACAAACAGTTTAAGCGAGCAGCCATGAATAGTTTAGTGTGACCAAAGGATCCATGAGCAGATATTTTTGAGGAAGAGAGGAAAAATGCCCAAGGGTCACTGCTAGGAGGGAGAATAAAACCTAGGGGTTATTTTATAGAAGAAAAGAGATCCTCCACAGAAAGAATGAGGTAACAATTTCCACTACCTCAAACTATTTCCTAGAGCCAGGACTGATCTCTGAAAGCAAATACTAAAAATCAGCAGGAGTTTTTTATTTTGACCCTTGTCAAAACCATCTTTTTGACAAAGCTGGTTTTGTAACCGAGCTATCACCACTATTGATATTTTTCAAAGATATTCTGAAGAGACTCAGAATTCCCTTTTCCTCAATTTTCATTTTCCCTTTTCCATGATCCTCTATTTATCAACTATTTGTTATGCTAATTCTTAACTGGAATGAAATATGCATCTTCCTTTTTTTTCCTCTGGAACTCAGAATGAATAGAATGACATTTTTAAAAATACTAAACAGTGTGATATCCTCCATGCTCTTAAAATTTTTTAAATTAGACATATCTGGAGGTTGTAGGAACAAACATAGTTGTAACTGTGTGATCCATTCTTTAACTAACCTACTAGAGAGAGGATGGGGGAAGAAGAGAGACAATATGGAGAGGAATTCAACAAAGAAGAAAAATAACAACTAATACCCAGTTTCCTGACTTGCAAAACAAGATGGAGAAGGAAATGACAAACTAGACCAATATCTCTGCCAAGAAAACCCTAAAATGGGTCACAACTAGACAACAACAATATATAATACTTCAAGATTTGCAATGTGTTTTAGAAATATCATCTCATTTGATCTTCATAATAACTCTAGGAGGTGGATGCTATTATTATCCTTATTTTACAGTAAAGGAAACTGAGGCAGCTAGCAATCAAGTGACTTACTCAGGGTCACATAGCTAGTATAAGTCTGAGACCAGATTTGAACTCAGGTTTCCCTGATTCTGGGTCATTCTTTTATACCTAGCTTATAGAAAACCAGAGCTAAAGAGACCTTCAGCTTCATAAATTTTCCTATTCTTAGACTTGTGGCTATAACCCAAACCTGGCCCCTTTGTCTAGTATAACCATTTTAATTGTTTCTATGTGGACAGAGTAAAATCTATTTCTGGAGGATTTGGGGGTGACAGGTTAGAGTTGACTGACAGTTAACATTTTTTTAAAACTTGCAAACTATAAGGTTTGCAATACAGATCTAGATGAATGACTTGAATTGACTGAGTAATTCAGAAGTTGAGGTGAAGAAAATAAAACTCTCTTCTGCTCCCTCCTTTCCTCTCTCTCTCTCCCTTTCTCTCTCCATTTCTCTCTCTCTCTCTCTCTCTCTCTCTCTCTCTCTCTCTCTCTCTCTCTCTCTCCTTCTCTCTCTGTCCTTTTCCCTCTCTTTCTCCCTCTCTCTCTGTCTATTATTGATACTACTCTGCTTTTTGATCTCTGCTCTCCTTTGTTTTGGCTTCCCAGGTGCCAAGGGAAAATGGCTAGCAGTGAGTTCTTTAGCTTTTCCTATTCTGCAGCCCCTCTGGCTCAGCCAGCTGGATCACACTGAATTAGTCAAGTACTTCATTATCTCCCCTCTCTGCACATTTTGCTCCAGGTAATAAATGCCCAAACAAGAGAGCCAATGCCTTCTGCTGCACTGTCTGTGAAGTTTCAGCGTTTGGGCCAATTCTGCATATCAGCATTGTGCTATGGGAGGGCATCACTTTTCATCCCTTGCCTGCAGTGTTTCCCAATCTCCATTTAGTCACAGCAGTTAGCTAACCATGTAGCTGTTGATAACAAAGCATGGCTTTGGAGCCCTTGAGCCCTCCGGAGGTCCAGAATTTCTCTGCGCAGTGTGGACCCACCAGAGGAAGAGTGACTGGCTGGGAGAGCCAGACCAATTACATAGTTGGGAGAGATGGAGAACTACATGGAAACCACTCTTGTTAACAGGCAGTGGGGTGTGGGAGCTCGCACCGGGGCGATTCTGACGAGAGTGGCACAAAAACAGATTTTTAGGTTGAGTGAATAAAACCACAGGATTAAAAAAAGTTGTTTTTTGAATAGTAATAATTTTCTACCAAGGGGTTACCCTTTAAGAGGAATAAACTCCATTTGCATCGATTAGGAAACGAGAGACGATTTAACCGTTTTTTAGAAAACAAAATCTACCTCCCTCTGTGAATTCACCCCCCCCCCAAAAAAAAATTACGCCTTCCGTTTGTTTATTTGTTTGTTTTCTTCTGACTGCCTGGGCAGCCATCGCCACAAAGACCTTTGGTTCAAGCTCCAAGTCCCCCGGAGGCAGAGGCAGACTTGTCTGATTTCCCTTCCGCGGATGGGTAAATGCACCTGTATTTAAATCCAACTGAGTAGAAGCAGCGGGGCTGTTCAGACGGTTTTCCTAGCTGTGCCTAGGAGCACATTTTACCTGGGATGACCACAGCTGGGAGACTGCAAAACTTTAAATACATTTTGAGAAAACCCAGAAGGTGGCTAGAGAGAGTGGTGGTGTAAAGGTTTCAATTTCCCTGCTAGAAGAACTGGGGATTCCCTCTTGCAATTTTTCTGGGATAGAAAAAAAAGAGAAAAAGAGCTGAGTAAAAGATGGAAATCTAGGTTGATGGGCATCATTCGCCTTTTTAAAAGCTGTGTTTTCCAAACGCCTGATCTAAGTCATTTAATGTGGTATCAATGCCAAAGTGGAGGGAGGTTGGTGATCGAGGTTAGAACGGAATCATACCATACCAAGCAGGAAGTAAAATGAATTTCACTGGCAAGGAAAGGGAAAGAGGAGAATCTCTAGGGTAAGGTGGGGGGGGGGACCCCCAAGGATAGGCAAGTACTAAATAACAGAAAGGAGGCTTTCCTGACAATAGAGGTCCAGACTGCAACATTTAGATAAAAATATCAACTGCAAAATACTGCTAAATTAATCCAACTTCTTTTGATTATTGATGTCCTACTGTTTTGTGCCTGAAACAACACACAAGATGCATCAGTCATCCATAAATTATTCATTCAGTTATTTTGGCAGCAGTGTCTTTCCATTTATCAACTGATAAATGTATGGAAGATAAGAAGGGTAATTTTATAGCCCCTTGACATTTACCTTTGACATGATTTTCATATTTAATAAGGGGAAAAACACTAATGAAATACGTCTGACAACACCGTAGGCATCACAGATTAACACCAGCTAAAGTGAGCCATAGGCACCTGGTTTCCCAGCTCTGGTCAGAAGCTCCTCGCAGCTTCCTAGCTGCCCTTCGATGCCTTGTTGATTCTCAGTGTAGCAATTAAACTGAAAAATTTATAAATATATTCTGGGTTTTTTCTAATCACTTTTGTTTTCCCCCAACAGATCAGTAAAAAAGAAACTCAACAGAATATTAGAGAAGGCACTTGCAGGATGGCTGCCTTATCTTTTAGGCCCAAATAGTTCATTTTAGAATTATAGAATTCAGAGATGGAAGGGACCTAAGTGGCAATCCAGTTGAATTTATAATAATTACAAGTTCCATTTATGTTGTTCAATCATTTCAGTCATGTCTGAATAACACCAGGATGACCCCATTTAGGGGTTTTATTAACAAAGATACTGGAGTGGTTTGCCATTTCTTTCTCCAGCTCATTTTTACACATGAGGAAACTGAGGCACACAGGTTTAAGTCAGTTGCCTAGGGTCTCAGTAAGTATCTAAAACCAGGCTCAGGAAGATAAGTCTTCCTGACTCCAGGCCCTATACTCTTATCTACTGCACCACCCAGTAAGTTTCACTTATAGGACACCTTAAATTTTATAAAGCATTTCTCACACAAAATCTCTAAGAGTAGGGCAGCTTAACTCCTGAAAGTATCACCTAGGAATCCCTCCCAGAAATTTTGTCAGAGAGTATCAACATTGCTCATTCTGACCTCGCAACCAAACCTACCCTCACAACTCCAACCTGCTCCTGATCTCTAACATTCCTATCTTTCCCACTCTCTAGCATCCCATATCCCCTCCCCACTCTTTTTCTCTTGCCCACCTGGTCATTTATGCGTCATTAGTCTTGAAGCCGGGGGAATTAAAAAGAATATGGGATGGGAAAAGGCAATTAGCCTAGGAGCAAGAAACTGGGAGTAAAGAAATGGAGTTTGTACAGGGATATAAAGAATCAGACTGTCAGGAAATGTCAAATAAAGGAATAGCAGCAAAATTAGGTGAGTGGAAGAGTGTGTGGAAGATCACCCTTCTCTCTAAGTCTAAACCCTGGCCAGTCAATGTGAAGAAAAATACTAGATCTTATTTATGTAATACTTTACAGTTAGTAAACACTTCTATATTCAGATGGAGAATCATTTAATTTAGAATTCCAAAGAATCTAAGAAATCATGCTAGCAGAAACAAAAAAGGCCATCTAATCCAACCTCAAGTTAAACACCTATATCATCTGTAACAATGATTCTAAAACTTCTGTTTATAGGTCTCTCCCTGTTCTATCTTTTAAATTTCTCTATTTAGGGTGGTTTTTCTATAAATTAGGGTAAAATATCTATCCATTCATCTATTTTTCCCAATTCTGCTCTGTGGGAGCCAAGCACAAGTTTAATCCCTTTTCCATGTGGCAGCCCTTCCAATGCTTGAAGACAGTCACTAGGCCCTCTCTGAATCTTTATTATAATGTCTCTCATACAGAGGGGGCAGCTGGGTAGCTCAGTGGATTGAGAGTCAGGCCTAGAGATGGGAGTTCCTAGGTTCAAATCTGGCCTCAGATACTTCCCAGCTGTATGACCCTGGACAAGTCACTTGACCCCCATTGCCCACCCTTACCACTCTTCTACCTAGGAGCCAATATACAGAAGTTAAGGGTTTAAAAAAAAATACAGAGCCATGATGGTGGAGAAGGTACACAGTTCATTTATACCTGATCTCTACCAATTTACTCTTTGGTATAATGACTTAAAACAAATTCTGGAGGGGCAGAACCTGCAAACAATTTTTCAGGCTAATATAATTTAGAAGGTTGTCAGGAGGGGAGGGGAGCACAGAGCAGTCTTCTAATCAGCTGCAAAGGCTTCCAGAGCTCTCAAGCGCAGATGGTGAAAGGGTCACACAACTGGTCAGAAGGAGTTACAGGAATCCCTTTGCTGGATCTGGGTGCCCAAACACATATCCAGATCACAATCTAGGTAGCAGACCCAGGAAGAGGAGGAGCACTGGCACATGTCAGTGCTCAGGGCCACAGGGAATCAGAGGACCCCAGTCACAGTTTCAGGACAGAAAAGAGTGCTTATAGTCACTCAAAGACCAATGCACAGGCCAAGATTAAACACAACTCTCCTTAGATCATTACACCTCAGAAGAACTAAAAACTTATAGATCCCCAGAGCTAGCTCTGAAGGCACCAGTACAAAGAACCTAGTTTGGGACAGTATCTGAGCCCAACTGTAACAGTTTTTTGTTTGTTTGTTTAGTTAAAAGAGAAGAAAAGGCTAGAAAATGAGCAAACAGAAAAAAAAAAAAGAAATCCAATTTAAGAAGCTATTTTGATGGCAGATCAAAATACAAATTTAAAAGACAACAAAGGCCAGACATCTCTCACCTGTAGCTCCAAGAAGCAGTAGTTGTACAACAGCCACACTGTGGTAAACCATATCAGCAGATGAGCGAAATCAGATTGAGCATCACCAATAGGCCTCAAACCCATTGCTAAGTTAGGGGTATCTACCCCAGGCATGTGAAAATTCCCCCCAGCTGAATTGAAGAATGAGAAACCTTTGTTCCAGTGGCCATGAAGATGGCTGAAGCAGGCACTGTGGAACACTCAGAGCTAAGTCAGACATCAAAGACTCCAAGGTCATCCACTGCACCCTGGACCATGATCAGTCTTCCTGACTTTTGTCTTGTCACTGAACTCTGATGACTCTGGAAGAGAGAGTGAGGCTAACAACTTTAAGCAACTCTGTCTCACTTAAATACAATTTGTGCACCAATTAAGACATCTCCCATGATATCATTTGTCCTTTTTGAAAACTAAGGACAGACAACAACAATTCTAATACCTAACCATGTTACTCCACTCTATTTTTCATGTGGCATTCTATACGGTTCTTCTAGTATTATGGTTGTCATCCTCTGGACATATTCCATTTTTTCTGTGTCTTTTCTAAAATATTATGTCTATAATTTAATACAAATTAATTTAATATAATTTAATTATTATAAATAAAATAGTGCTCTTGATTTAGCAAAACCAGAGCCTAAATTAGGAAGCTTAATGCCAGAGACAATTACTCTAAACTCTACTAGAAACCAGCAACTGGGAATAAGTCTTCATTTGAATCTGAGATGGAAAGGGAATGGACAAGAGGACATTATCCTGTAGGGAAGAGAGGCCCTGCACCAAGTATGGCAGTGGAATTGGGGTAGGGGGAAGAGAGACAGGTACAGATAGACAGTAGCTCACCATAGCCCCTATGTGGTAACTTACTATTTTAACTATTTATTGCCATTATAGCTATGCTACAGAAATAAGGAAAGTGCTGTCAGCACCCTCTAAATTTGCCATACTTTAAATTCAGTGTGCTCTAAATTAGATACCCTGAGGGAAAGCTCAATTCATCCTGTGCTAGTTCCAGATTAGGGTCTCACCAAAGAATAATGTAGTGAAACTAGTAATAATAGCACCTAACTCCCATGGTTGTTGTGAGGATTAAATGAGATAACCTATGTAAAGTACTTTGTAAACCTTAGAGCATTATATTAATGCTATCTATTAGGGGGAAGAGTAGGGAATACTTGTTCTCAAGTCCATAATTGGCCATTGTAGCACTTGCACTTCAAGAGGCTCCCTCAAGTCAACTTTTTAATATAAATTCAGTTGAGTGGGGAAAACCTTGGAAAGAAATAGAAGAACTAAAGACACAAATCCTCATATGGGAAGAGATCCTGAGACACAGACACATGGGATGGAAAACAAAGACCACAGACAAGAGCTTCTAAAAGAGGAGATGCCACAATACTGTGAAGCTATTGCTAAGAGAAGAGATAAATTGAGGCCATTCTAGGAAAAAAGTTAAATAAGGATATGGCCATTGACAGGAGAGAAATGGGATGGAGGAGCAAAAAGGGAAAAGAAATTATTTTTGCTAACTAGGTACAAAGCTCAGTTATTTCTACCTGCTGAAGAAGACTTTGAAATTTTGATGCTCTGATATAAAATCCAAGTCATCCCACCCAAATTACCATTCTGTCTATTCTGGACACTGTCTCTCTTAATGCAACCAAATATTTTAATTTAATTCTTTGGTTATTGACCTCCAGTAAGAAAGAGAATAAATTAACATTTCTTAAACACCGGTTGTGTGCCAGGCACTGTGCCAAATGCCTTGCTAATATTATCTCATTTGAATCTCATAACTACCCTGGGAGGTAGAAGCTATTCTTATCTCCATTTTACAGATGGGGAAACTGAGGCAAATAGAAGTGACTTGCCCGGGTTCTTATTGACTCATCTTAAGCTTGCAGTCTACTATATCTTCTATATCTTTTTTCACAGGTTCTTCTAGTTAGACTTCCCTCAGCATTAATTTGGGAAGGTTATCTTTTTAAAATATAGGTGCAGAACTTTATGTTTATCCTATTGAATTTCATCTTCTCAAAACCAGATATTTCAGAGTTAATAGGAAAATTAGCAGTTATATAATCCATCCCATAACTGCAAAAAGAGTTCCCTCTATACTTCATAAATGGTTATCCAGTCTTTACTTGAAGCCCTCCAATGAGAAAGGAAGGAAATAAGCATTTCTTAAGTACCTGTTATGTGCCAGGCACTGTGCCAAATGCTTTGCTAATATTATCTCATTTGAATCTCATAACCACCCTGGGAGGTAGAAGCTATTCTTATCTCCATTTTGTAGATGGGGAAACTGAGGCAAATAGAAGTTAAGTGATTTGCGTGGGGTCTCACAACTAGTAAAAAATCTAAGACAAGGTTCAAAATTAGGTTTTCTTGAAACCTAACACTATATAATTGTAGCACCAGCTGGCTCAGAAACCAAAAAAGAACATAACTTCCAAAGATGGCTCTTTTCCATCTTGGCCAGCTGCAATTGTTAGGTAGTTTTTCCTTATATCAAGTCTAAATTTGCCTCTTTTCAATTTTTCAAGACTAACTAGTTCTGCCCTATGAAAGCAAATAGAATGCAACAAGTCCTCCAGATATTTGAAGGCAGTTATCATGTCTTCATTAAATGTCTTATTTAGACTAAATACCAGGTCAAAGGATCAGAGGATCATAGATTTAGAATTAGAAGAGACATTAGAAGTAATCAAGTCTGATCCCCTTATTTTTCAAATAGGGAAACTGAAGTTTGATACGTGATTGCCCATCACACAACTAGTAAATTTCTGAGGCAGAATTGACTCCAATCTTCAAGTCCGGATAGAAAGAGTCTTCCTGGCAATTTGGAGTTATGCCCAAAGGGCTTTAAAAGACTGCCTGCCCTTTGATCCAGGCATACCACGGCTAGATTTGTACCCCAAAGAGATGATAGGGAAAAATATATATATACAAAAATATTTATAGCCGCGCTCTTTGTGGTGGCAAAAAACTGGGAAATGAGGTAGTGTCCATCAATTGGGGAATGGCTGAACAAATTGTGGTAGCTGATGGTGATGGAATACTATTGTGCTGAAAGGAATAATGAACTGGAGGAATTCCATGTGAACTGGAACAACCTCCAGGAAATGATGCAGAGCAAAAGGAGCAGAACCAGGAAAACATTATACACCAGAGTCTGATATGCTGTTGCACAATTGAATATAAAGGACTTCTGTACTAGCAGCAATGCAATGATCCAGGACAGTTCTTAGGGAATTATGAGAAAGAACACTATCCACATCCAGACAAAGAACTGTGGTAGCAGAAATGAAGAAGAAAAATATATGATTGATCACAATCAATGGGGATATGATTGGGGATGTTGACTCTAAATGATCACTCTATTGCAAATATTAATAATATGGAAATAGGTTTTGAACAATGATACATGTAAAACCCAGTGGAATTGTCCATCAGCTCCGGGAGCAGGGAGTAAGGAGGGGAGGAAGAGAACATGAATCTTGTAACCATAGAAAAAATATTCTTAATTAATTAATTAAATTAAAAAATGAGAAATAAAAAGAAAAAAGGGGGAAAAGAGTCTTCCTCACTCCAAGTCTAGCACTTTATCTTTCAACCAAGTTTCATGTGATATGACCTCAAAGCCTTCCACCATTCTGGTTGCCTTCCTCTAGATATTCTCTATTTTAACAATGTCCTTCCTGAAATGTGGTGCTTAGAACTCAATAAAATATGCTTGGTTATGAACCTAAAAATAAAACTGACTGACGTCAAGAGTTATCCCATGTAACCATGGGAAAATTTGTGTAGTGTGAGCCAGCAAAAATTCAAAAGATCTATTCATATCAATCAGGCATTCAGGCCAAACATGCCAATATAGACCAGTGTTTATATATACATATGTGTAATCTCTCTCTGTATATAGATATATAGATATATAGATATACATACATATACACATGCCAAATAGAAGTTAAAGAAAGTTATTTTAGGACCCCAAAGAAAAAGAACACACAATTACAGTTAAAAGGGACCTCAGAAAGGAAAAAAGGAAGGGACGATGTCAGCCATCTAATCTCACTCATATTTGAAAAATAATCCTCATTATAACGTACTACATCAATGGCCATCCAGCCTCTGCTTGAAAATATCCAATAAGGGAGAACCCACTGCTTCCCAAGGCAACCTATGCCATTTGTTTACAACTCTAATTATCGGGATATTTTTTTCCTATTGTCAGATTTGAACTGTCCTCTTTACAGACTCCATCCACTGCAACCAAAGAAGCCAAATCTATATTTGATTAGGATTGTGGACAAGATATATGTGTGTGTGTGTGTGTGTGTGTGTGTGTGTGTGTGTGTGTGTGCTAGGTGAACTCAGAGGCAGAAACTAGCTTTGATTTTTCAGAAATTCAGTTTTATCAAAGCAGTAATGGTAAACAGAAATAGGGATGGAGACTACCACAAAGCTTGGAAGAATTTATCCCTGCCTCAGTAACCTTCTTGTGGTCCTTTGCAATTAGATTTACAAGATCCCATGTTACGTTGGCAATAATAATAATAACTGAAGATGTAGAGTTGCTATTCTGAACAACTGATCCCAAGTGGCAATTATATTCTAACCATTATATGAAGGATACAACAGATACCGTTATAGTCAACTACCCGAGTTCAAATCTGGCTTCAGACACTTGGGCTATATGACCTTAGGCAGGTCACTTTATCATTTTTCTTTAGTTTCATCAACCATAAATGAACTAGAGAGTGAAATGGCAAGCCATTCCAGTGTCTTTGCTAAGAAAACCCCACAAAGAGCTGGACACAATTAAAAATGACTGAACAACAATAACCAAAAAAAAAAAAAAGTCATGAGTGTGAGTGAGAAGGTGAACATTGTGGTCTTGCTGTGTCCAGATCTAAAAACATCTCTAGACTTTTAATATTGTAGTAAGAGGCACACTGTTTTATGTTGACTAGACATCCTTTAAGACAATGAGCCTCTTTGATTCCCTTTCTATGGAAGGGATAAAAGCTCAACTCATGGAGATCTGGTGTCAGAGGTTTTTAGAGTATCCACTTCCTTATATGAGTGCCTTTCTAACCCAATGTGGTCTATTGCCAAAGTGAATTCATAGTCAGAAGAGAATAACTATTTTTTTGAACTACTATATTTTTAACCTTAGTATCCTTTATTCTGAGCAAAGTAATTTTTGTGATATTTTATAGACTATTTTATGTCACCCTGAGACAGAATTAGGCCTGGCCCAAAATAAGCATTAATTTTAATCAAATGCAATCTATTTAAGGTTCTTTGAGATCTGAGGGTCAGTATCTAAATATTCTGAGAGCACTGTGGCCAGATAGCATCATAGCAACCCTGAGACCTCTGGTTTAAATGGTTCCACAGAAATTCAAGTTTAAACTCTAATGTCTGAGAAATCAAAGGATTAACTGAGGAACAAACCAAGGTGAAAGCCTGCATATTTTTACTGCATGAGTGAAAGGTGGGATGTATCTGCAGAAGTGAGGCTCACAATCGCCTCAGTGCTTCCTGGACTTTGCAGTACATTTACTCTCCCAGAGATGGGGGACCTCAAGAGCCACCCAATGGAAATTTTAGTCAATTAATAATCACATACACAGAGACACTCATGCACACACACATGCATGCACAAAAGACTAGACTGGAAATATTGGTAAGTATATGGACTATCAGACTTTTAAAAGAGAACTAAGGTGAATCAATATACCATGGTACAAGTTCAAGATGCCCTCAATTGTCTGTAAGATAGCCTGTGATTATCAGAATTAGATGTGAACAGTTAGTACCTTAAAATATCCATAGTAAAGAAATGCAGGAAAAAAATTTAATTTGTCCAGTGGAATTCTACCAAATAAGGTATATTCCCCCCCAAAAAAAATTCTGGAATCCCTGCCCCTTTTTTAGAAGTTCTTAGGAAATGGAGTTGGTTAATATGAATTAATTGGAGGTGTTGATGCATTGAGATGATCTCATTTGGAAATATGTTGGAAGAAACTGAAGATATATTAATGTAATTATTTTAGGGACTAGAAACCCCTAATCTAAAGCTATTTGTCAATAACAGCTTATTCTAAGAGTTTGTGTGAAAGATACAGGACATAATTACTCGGCAAGGAATGAATATCAACTCAGGACAGAGAGGAGCATCCATTACTTGGCTATTTCCACAGAATCATATTAACCTGAAGTCTTTTTGAGTATTCACAGACTACTCTTAGAAATTTATGAAAAGGCTATGGCAAAATCACAAAGCTTCTCTGTTATATCACTTGGTACATGACTGAGAAGAAACAAAAGTAGAAGAGAAGAAAGGGATGACCAGACCTCAACTCTCTGGTAACCTTTGAGAGATTGCTAGAACAAGAGATGGAAACAGGCTTTTAAGGATTTGGTTAGAAGTCTCACAAGTGTACTAATGTTGGCCTTTGTAGACCCAAGCAAATTCTTTGTGTTACACATTGATGCCAGTCTGGAAGGCCTGAAAGTCAATTTTAGACATGAAAAGTGATGGCTACTAAAAACCCATTTTGTTTGCCCAGGACTCGCTGAGAGGGGAGCAGCTAGGAGGCCCAGTAGATAAGAGTGCCAAGCAAGGAATCAGAAAGACTTATTTTCCCGGATTTTGAATCTAGCCTCAGACATTTACTAGCTTCATAACCTTGAACAATGGACTAAACCCTGTTTACCTCAGTTTCCTCATCTATAAAATGAGCTGGAGAAGGAAATGGCAAACTATTCCAGTATCTTTGACAAGAAAACCCTAAATAGGGTCACAATTGGACCTGACTAAACAACTACTAAGAGTGAGATGTATTATACCTTCCATAAACTGGAGTTAATGGCTTTAAAATAGGCTGTCACTGCTTATAAGTTCCAAGACTAGAGTTATAGAGCTCACTTCTAAGAATATCTTCTATATCCTGATGAGTACAAAACTGGATATCACTTAAGTGAAGAAGGCTTGAGACACTCATCAACTCCATTATTGACCCGAAAAGACCAATGTTGATGCATATGGCCTGTGCTTTAGTCTCTATCCATCAGAAAACTTGGTGATCCTCACCAAAAGGGTAATGATGATCTGTAACATTCAAGGATCAAAGCTGATTCTGTAATTAAGCACAATTGAAAGTCTTGGATTTCCTTCTAAAGAAAATGGCCTTGATAGCAGTAAATATTATAATACTAGACTAATTCTACTTGCCTTGATTGATTCATTAGAGTCTAGAGACAGTATCATTCAGCCAAACAATTTTTCTAGAATTGGGATTATAGTTCAGTGGCAATGAAGATAATGGCTTGACTATGGTAGTGGAATAATTATTTGGGAATGTTATATGTAAATTAATGGATATTACATTATATGCCTCATAATTGTATATGTGTGCCCATTCAAATGTGCATGGATTGTATATTTTTAATGGGGAAAGTACAATAACTGTAAGTCTGATTAGGAGAGTTACATTTCTTACCATGTCTGGGCAAGGTCACTTATTGGAAAATCCCTACATCTTCAATTCACATGAGACAATATGCCTGGAATCAAACTGATTTTATCAAAAAGTACATAATAAATATTTACTAAATGCCTGATGTATATACATATGATCTGTGACCATGGATGTAGATTGAAAGAGGCAAGATGACCGGTACAGACATCTCTGCAATCCAGGATCTGGACAACACTAGTAACCAAGTAAGACAAGAACTACATGGAGATGTTGTTTTTAAAAAAAGCAAGCAGAATACCCTGCAAGTAATGGTTTGCAAAGATGAGATTGCTCCTCCCCACATACATTGAAGAGGTATTATTTTATAATAGGGACAATAAGGAGTCCTCCCCACACTTGAACAGAAGTTTTGTAAGAATGTTTTCCCTACTACTCTAGAGGGAAAGGGGAAAGAAATTGTATTCACTGCAGCATGTGAATCAGATTGTTTCTGTTACTTTACTACTCATTTAAATCATATTAAGCATTTTACTGATTTAGTCTCATCTTTTGCCTGCCTCCTGTTAGTATGCTGGACTACTGAAAATCTGAGCCCAGAGAATTTTAGAAGATCTCAGTTTTAGATTGGACAGGGGCAAAAGAGCCACATGAAATAGATTCTCATTTAACAGAATTCCACTGTGAACCTTGATCTATACAAATGCTACTCAATTACTCAGGAAACACAACATAAACAAAATAATTAAGATACAGAGTATTATGTAAGTTCAGGAAAATAGGGAAAGGCTTCACAGAAGAGGTGGCATGTTCATTTGTCTTTAAGGGATGAATATGAATTCAATGAGTACAAAAGGCAAGGGAGGAAATTCCCTACAGAATGGGTGGAAGACAGAACCATAAGGGCATTTGGAAAGTTAGAAGCAATGGAGTCAATGACCCAAAGTAGGAACCATGCATAACAAGGAGGACCCCTTAATCCTGTGAAACTAGAAAAGGAAAGTGATGATGAGTGAGGATGTAAAAGGAATTTGAAGTGCAGAGGAGGAGAAATGATAGAGGTTATAAAACATAGCTCAAGTTTATAGTGCTATTAGAAGCATTTTGTAAGTGTCATACACATTTGATTTCATTTGATTCTCAAAATAACCCTATAAAGTCTTCCTATTCAGAGATGCTGACAAGCTTTTACCATTTAGCATGACTTTTGTTCACATCTGGACTCTGCACCTGTCTGCTCCTCTTTAAGAGTTTTATTTCCCCTTGGCAAGACTAGGATTCTTTCTTTCAAAAAACTTATATTGGTCCATGAGATTTGATTCAAAGACCCAAGTCATATAGTCTCTCAGATTAGCTATGTACATAGACAAGAGTTCATGGGATCTTAGATTCAGAGTTGAAAAGGACCTTAGAAGTCATGGTGATCTACCTCTTTACTGTACATATGAAGAAACTGAGATTCAGAAAGGTTAAGTGATTTGCCCAGGACCATCCAGATAATAAGTATCTGAGACACAATTTGAACTGAAATCTTCCTGACTCCAAGTCCACTACATTGTATTCAGGGAGTTGCTTGTCTCTTGCTATCCCTGAAATCTGTTGGCCATGTTCTCAACATATAATCAGCTTACACAATTCACCCCCATTTGCTCTTCCTAATACTCCTTCCCAGTGTTCAACACTATGCATGTATCCAATACTGTTCAATCCTGTAATTGCATTTTTTCTGCTTTACTCACCGAATAACTACCATCATTTCTTCACCTCATTTGCTTCTTTGGCAAGATGCTAGAATGGTGAAATTCTATAGATGAGTTTTACCTAGAGTATAACTAAGCATTTGACAAAATTTTTCATTAAATTGTTGTGGACTAGATAGATGTGGGATAGAGGAGTGTATGCAGAGTAGTCTTGAATGATCTGATATCAACTTGGAAAAAGTTGCCTAGTGTGGTGCCCCAGGGATCTGTTCTTGACCCTGTGCTATTTAATAGTTTCATCAGTGATTTGGATAAAATCACAGATGGGATGCTTATCACATTTCCACATGGCACAAAGCTATAAATAGTTTGGCTAACATATTAGATGTCAGAATTAAAATTCAAACAAATCTTGACTGGCTAGGACTTTGGGACAAAAATGAAAAGTAGTAAATATAAAATTTTATACTTAGGTTTAAGACATGTACTATACCAATACAAAACAAAGGAAGCATCACTAGATAGCAGTTTTTCTGAAGATAATATAGAAGGTTTTAGTGGACTGAAATTTCAGTAGGAGTCAGTGGTATTATATGGCATGCACACATACACAGAGAAACCTGATGGGATTTCAGACTGAATTAGCAAAGGCATAGTATAGAATAAGAAGGTAGAAGTCCCAGTCTGCTCTGGCCTTACAAGATCAAATATAGTCTACTATGCTCAATTATAATAGTCACATTTTAGGAAGGGCATTGATAATTTAGAGAGCTCCAAAGAAGAATAATTAGGAGAGTGAAGTACCTTGATATCATGGTTTAAGAGAATTATTTGAAGGAGCAAGGAGTATTTAGCCTGAAGAAGACTTAGCAGAGATGTCACAGCTATATTCAAGTATATAAAGGACTATTATAGGAGGAAAAGATTAGAATTGTTTCACTTGGCCCTAGCAGCAGTAGTTGGTTTGAGTAATTGGTGGATGTGATTTTTTGATTTAATAGAATGAGGAATTTCCTAACATAGCTATCCAAGACTTGAAGGAGTCATCTATGAAGGTTCTTCCTCAGTGGAGTCTTAAAGCAGAGGCTGGATAACATCTTCTTAGGATGTTGTGAAAGAGATTCTTGTTCAGATACAGATTCGAGTAGACGGCCTCTAAGGTCCCTTCCAATATTTAAAGCCTGTGTGAATAACTACCCAATATTCTATCATAATTATAAACATCCTGCACCACCATTATCAATGAGACATGTTAATGTTCTTTCAATATCCTGGTGGAAAAATGATAATAGCAATGTAATAATGCTTTATCTTCTGCTTTATCCAGAGATACTCAATATTAATGTAGCAAGAGTAAATGAATTCCCCACAGTCATATAACTAGAAAATTATGGAAGAGAGACTTGAATTCAGTTCTATAGCTTGGTCCCAATTAGGGCTAAAAATGAATTCCATTAAGTAGCTGTGTTACTGGGCTACGGTAAATTACCACATTTTACAGAATTATAAACTTTGAATAGTGAGAATTTGAATACATATGACCACTTTTCAGGATTATTATTTACACTAATTGGGACCTGGTGCTCCCGACTTTAAATGCAATGTGCTTCCAACTACAACAGGCTATACCACTCAGTACATGATATGTCTCCTCAGAAAAAGAAAAAATCTGGAGCAGCTGGGTGGCTCAGTGTATTGAGAGACAGACCTAAAGACAAGAGGTCCTAGTTTCAAATCTGGTCTCAGACATGGCCTAGTTGTGTGACCCTGGGCAAGTCACTTAACCCCCACTGCCTAGCCCAGTGGTTCCCAAACATTTTTGGACTACCGCCCCCTTTCCAGAAAAAATGTTACTTAGTGCCCCCTGTCACCTACTATCACCACCCCCTTAACAGTTATTCATCACCCCCAAATGCACCTGTGGCCATCACCGTCCCGCTGGATCGCTGCAGCACCCACCAGGGGGCGGTGGCACCCACTTTGGGAATCACTGGCCTAGCCCTTGCTGCTCTTCTGCCTTGGAACCAATACACAGTACTGATTCTAAGACAAAAGGTAGGGGTTTTGTTTTGTTTTTTATTTTTATTTTTTTAAACCCTTGTACTTCGGTGTATTGTCTCATAAGTGGAAGATTGGTAAGGGTGGGCAATGGGGGTCAAGTGACTTGCCCAGGGTCACACAGCTGGGAAGTGGCTGAGGCCGGGTTTGAACCTAGGACCTCCTGTCTCTAGGCCTGACTCTCACTCCACTGAGCTACCCAGCTGCCCCTTTGTTTTTTATTTTTAAAAATTCATGAGATCTTAAGTCCATCACAGTATTGGCAAAAGATGAGTAGCATGCTTTATCAACTATCCTCTGGAATCAGAATTAGTCATCTCATTGATCAGTGTTCTTATGTCTTTCAAAGTTATTTGCCTGTACAAGGCTGGTACTATTATGTAAATTGCTCTCCTGATTCTTCTCACATAACTCTACATCACTTTATAGAAGTGGTCACAGGTTTTCCTCAAACCATCCCTTTCCTTATTTGTTATGGCACAATAGTATTAGATTATATTCAAATGCCATCATTTGTTGAGTCATACCCAACTAATGGACATTTTCCCCACCTTAAATTTCCAGCTCTTTGCCATAAGAAGCTATAAATATTTTCATATCATGTCTTTTTTCTCTTTTTTTATCTCATTGGGATTTAGGATCAATTCGTGCCTATACTTGCATTAATATGTCTGTTTTTCTGCAGACCCTCCTCAAATGTGTCCTTTTCCTTTGCCAATCTGATGTATGCAAGATGGAATTTTAGAGTTCTTTTAGTTTGTATTTCTGAAACATTAGCATTTTTTCATATGGTTATCTATACAATGCATTTTTCCTTTGAAGACTGCTTATTCAGATCCTTTGACTATTTGTTAGGGAATGACTTTTATCCTTATAAATATGAATCCATTCATTCTTCATTCTGGAAATTAGATCATATAAGAAACTGTTACTTCTTATTTAGTTGCATTGGTTACACTTGTACAAAAACTTTTTAATTTTATTAATTAAAATTATTTATGACATCTTCTATGATCTGTGTTTGGTCATGAATAGACAATTCTCCTCTCCCTATATCTAAAAGATATCATTCTCATTCCTCTAATTTATTCAGAATAAGACTTCTCATATCTAAGGCATGTCTCCATTTTGTTTATAGGGCATGAGCCAATCCTCTTTCCATTGTACCACATTAGTAAGGTCATCCACTGAGAGACAGGCGGTTCAGGTGAGGTTGCAGATTTAAAAGGGAAAAAGAAAGTTTAGAATAGCTATCATGAAAAAATGCGATAGAACGCTGAAGTGAGATGAACAAAAGAGCATTGCCCCATGGAATGAGGGACCAGCTGAATCTAGAGATCCTAAATTTATAATAGACCAAGGAAGCATGGTTTTGTGATTTCCTCCAGTTATTCAGCATCTCAAAAGTAGTATTAGAGAAAGGGATTATTGGAAATTAGCAGAATAGTGCTTATAATGAATTCCAGGAAGCTCTCAAGACCTATATGTACTTCCATGTGATAAAAAGGTCTTCTCCCTGCCCAAAAATAAATTAAGAAGCATAACCAAATTTCTTAGAGTTTAAAGTCATGCAAACTCTATAAGCAGGTTTGGTCTATTGCAATTTTAAAGTATGTTTCTTTCCTGAAGTGTCATGTGTCAGACAGCTGAAAGAAAAAGAAAATCTCCCATGTATGTCCATCAATCAACAGCCAAACTTAGTTTGATTATCTTATAGTTCTGAGTTATGAACGTTTTATAATTTTACTTGTCATCTAGTATCCTCTGCATAATTTAACTCTAACTGTAGGATTTATGAAGAAATAACTGCTTTCAAAAATCACATTTTTTAAGGGCTTCTAATTTGTAGCAGGTAAGTAGATAAACACATCACATTCATTGTGTTTAAATCTGCCATTTCTATTATGTTGGTGATGATGGTATTTAGTCAAACCAATCCTGTCCAGCTCTTCCTGAACCCTTTTGGAGGTTTTCTTGCCAAAGATACTGGAGTAGTTTGACATTTCCTTTGCCAACTCATTTTAGGAATAAGGAAACTAAGGCAAGCAGGATTAAATGATTTGCCCAGGGTCACATAGCTAATAAGTGTCTGAGACTGGATTTTAGGTCTTTCTGATTCTGGGCCCAGCACTCCATCAACTGTGCCACCTAGCTGCCCTTCTATTATATGTACAGTACAGTAAAAGTAAATAAATAATGCATTGGGATGTGCATATATCTATACGTCTCAAACATTTATAAAAAAAAGTTTTGCTTACCAAAAAAAAATTATTATAGTCTTGTAGATTAATTCCTTTCAGCTATCTTTATAACCAGTATCAATCATCACAGCCAAATTGATAATGTAACAATCCCCAGAGGCGAAATCAATGGTGTGCTGATCATCAATGATGACTGGAACAGCCAAAACGACATGATACATTGATGTATCATGGCCCATTTCTTTGGCACACATGGATGTGTCAGAGCAAGGTCAGCCAGGTTCAAGCCTATTCATGAATTCATACACACCTTGTTGGAAAGAGAGCAAATATGTTTAGGAATGAGGCATGATTGGGAAGCAACATGATATGGTGTGGCATAGAAGGACCTAAAATAAGGGTGCCTGGTCCAAGTCTGTTGATTATTTCCAGCTTTCCTGTATTTAATTTGTTTTTAATCACTCATATATTGTCTCCCCTATTAGACTGTGAGCTCCCTGAGACCAGCTATTATCTTTTCTTTGTACCCAAAGCATTTGGCACAGTTCCAGGCATAGAGGAGACACTTAATAAATGCTTATTGACTGATTAATTATGGAAACATTATAAAACCTCCCCAAAAGTCAATAATGTCTTCATCTGTAAAATGGGAACAATAATTCTAGCACTATCTATTTTATAAGGCAATAGAGAACAAAGCCCTTTATAAATAGTCTAGTGGCATATAAATGTGAACTGTTATAAAAACAAAGGAAATATTGGTCAGATTCAATTCCAGAAAAAGTTCCATCTCTGGAAGTAGAAGACTTTGGGACAAACAATGATTCTGAGGTTTACCACCTATGTAACATTTTGAAAGTTATTTGATCACCTTAACCTTGTTGGTAAAATGAGGCAGTTGAACTAGATGGTCTTAAAGATCTTTTAAGCTCTAGGGATTTATGATACTATTAAAAGTAGGTAGTCAATACAATTATGCCATTTTTTAAACCCTTATACTTCGGTGTATTTTCTCATAGGTGGAAGATTGGTAAGGCTGGGCAATGGGGTCAAGTGACTTGCCCAGGGTCACACAGCTGGGAAGTGTCTGAGGCCAGCTTTGAACCTAGGACCTCCTGTCTCTAGGCCTGACTCTCAATCCACTGAGCTACCCAGCTGCCCCAATTATGCCATTTTTAAAGGGATCTAGAAAACAGTTTCATTTCAAATAATCATCATTGTTGCTCTTCGTTCATTTCAGTCATGTCTGTCTCTTCCTGACCCTATTTGAGGTTTTCTTGGCAAAGATACTAGAATTGTTTGCCATTTCCTTCTTCAGCTCATTTTAAAGATGAGGAAACTGAGGCAAATAAGATTAAGTGAATTGATCTCAGAAATATGTCTACCTGACTCCAAGCACTCTATCCACTTGGCCACCTAGCTGCCTAATATTATTATGCCCAATTAGTGGGCCTCCATGGATGCTGAGGTATGATTCACCTCAGTTAAAAATCCAGAATAAGTCTCTTCAGATAACCAGCCAGTAAACTAAACATCCCCCAATCCATGGGACTATGTTATGATCCTAGATCAAATGGCTTGAAATAGAGAGGGCTGGGCTGTGTTAGCAATCCATGAAGAGGGTCCTAAATAGTAACCCAGTCAATACAACAGAAAAAAAGGGTGAACAACTCAGTAAGTAGATAGGCCTCTGCTTTTGGATTCAGGTTTGGGGCACAGAATGCTCTCAAAGGTCCCCAGGCAACACAGCACTGCCTGAGAGGCTGATGACTCAGGCTGCTATAAAATCAAATAAGCATGGCATATCCGTCCTCATTGACAGCCTTCCTAGCACTCAGGGGTGAGAGTAGCAATGTTCACCTCAGCCCTGAACAAAAAGCCAAATCAGATCACTCTAAGTGAACTTCACTGGCTTTCTCCAGGAAATCCTTCTAGAGAGGGCCCCCTTTTTCTCTGACTGGTTTCTGGGTAGAATAACCAAGTCCTTCTCAAAAAAGGGGGGCAAGAAGAAGCAGAGCTGTTGTGTTCAAGCCTAGAAATGCTGAAATTACCTCCCCTTATCTATCTCTCCAGAGTGGTGAGTCTGGATTTAATTAATGTTTGTCAGACTCTTTGAAATGCTCAAATGAAAGGGATTGTGGCAGAGCCAAAGATGATGATTACCAGGAGCTTATCTGAACCTCTTTGGTTTGGAAATCAGCTTAGACATTTCACAGGGTCCAAGTTTCTCATGAGACTTCTTAGTAGGTTTATAATCCTAAACTAGAAGGGACCTCAGATGCCATTGAGTCCAACCCTTCATTTTACAGATAAGGAAACTGAGCCCCATGTTGGAGAAGTGACTTTGGAAATGTCATATAGGTGGTAAGAATCAAAGGCAAAACTTGAATCCATGTCGTTTGGCTCAAAAACCAGTGTTCTTTCCAATGAACCGTGATTCTATTCTCACATTTTTTTCAGCTTTTCCTTTTTCTGAGGATTGCTGAAAAAAAAGTACTAGCAACAGGCAAGTAGGTAACATAATAGATAGCTTACTAGAACCGAAGTCAGGGAGACTCATCTTAATGAGTTCAAATTTGGCCTTAGACTCTTACTAGCTGTGTGAACTTGGACAAGTCATTTGACCCTATTTGCCTCAGTTTCCTCATCTGTAAAATGAGCTGGAGAAGGAAATGGCATACCGATTCAATATCTTTGCCAAGAAAACCCCAAATAGGGTCATGAAGAGTCAGACACAACCAAAAACAATTCAACAGCAAAGACAACAAAGGAATAATATTAATCCATGGTGTTTATATCAAGCAGCACACATGAACGGAATCTTCTTTTCAAACCGCTAAAATATTGCTCTTCAGCTTATGTCCTGTTGGCCCTTCACTCATTTTTAACAATGGTTTTCATATAGTTTCTTGGATGGAGAAATAACATTCCACATTGTTGTCTACTTTCCTGGATGCGTGGGAGGAAAAGAAGAATGTAGATACTTCCTGGCCAACTCCACACACTCAGAAAGACTTTTTAACTCCCCCAAACCTATGATTGTAATGATTTCAATGCCCTGTTGGCCAAACACTCAAACTTTGTTCTATAGAGCCCACCTAGATCCAGTAGATGCAAAACCACATCACAAAATGAAGTACCCTGACCCTTCCCTGCCGCCACTTCTCAGTGCAGGTCTGGTGTAGAGATAAAGGCTCCCTTGTGACTCAGCTTTTCATTTACGTCTTTCTGACAGGTGTGAAGCTTTCTTGCTTTTGTTGTACAACTTGCCAGCAGGATGCTTTCTTTGCACTTGTTGGCTTTACTAATGTATGTATGTGAGGGATGTGTGGGTGTCTGAAATCAGGTCTGTGAAATCATCAGCTTGGCACTCACCATCCATTACAAGGAAACCAATAGCCAAATCAGAGAGTGAATCAGTGAGCCCCATTCCTCTTTGGCAATAAGGATCATGTCTCACTTCCGTTTGTTACAACAAACAAAGATTCAAAATGGGCCAAGACTTAAAGGTCAAACTACATTAATCGACAAGCTTAAAACGGCAGAGCAAAGCAGCCTCTCCATAGCTTACAAACACCGAATTGTGGCCAGAGTGGTTCCCAGTTTCTTGGAATGAAAGGAGGAGAAAATGAGCAAATTAAGATCAGGGGATAGAGAGGGGGGGAAAGGCAAACAGAATCCTATGATCAGTGCCAAAAAGCATTTAGATGCTATGGTCAAGCTAGGGTGAGGCTAAGATCCTTCAAACACTGCTGTGAATTGCCTTCTACTCCAATTTCTGACCAACTCATTGTTTTGAATTAACTCATCCCCAATATGACAAATCTCCATGACTGAATATGGTCCAGTAAGCGACAAGGGAGCTTTTTTAAAAAATTCTAACAAAGAAGCCTGCTCTTTTTCATTTTTTCTCTTCCATTCTTTCCTGGACTTCTCTTTGTTTGAAGGAGTGACCTGTCTTTAAAAAAAAATCAGGAAAGAAGAGCCACAAATATTTCTTTCAGAGTATTCCAAACTATGCAAGTGGCCACATTTGTTGGTTTCTTAAGTAAGGCTAAAGTTTTGTTTCAGTTACTGTATGGCAAGCCCCAGGGCTCAATTCAGATAAGTGTACTTGTGTTCTACTGCCAAAAAAAACATCCGTTTTTCTGCAGTCGCCATATAAACCAGCCACCCTCGAAAAACCAGCTCTGTTGTCTTGAAGGAGCTTTTATTGTCAGAATATTTTACATGTAAGTGAAACCTGAGAGGCCGTCTTCCTTTCCCTTAAAATTTGTCATTGGGAACTTCCTCTGTTTGTTATTTCTTTTTTCCATTTTTAGCACCTGAGTACTTATGGGATCTACAAAAGTACATATTGTGATATGCAAATAACGTACGGCATTTTGGTGTCAGACACAGGGAAATTAAATCAAATAAAAGGGAAAAAAAGAAACAGAGTGCACTAAAGCTACCTTTATGGCCCCAAGCTGTGGATAAATTGTGGTCTGTGGTAGCTAAACAACAGCTGTTCAGATTTAAAACAAAATTATGAGAAGGATCCCCAGAAGATAACACCTCTTGAGATAACAGCATTTACCTAAATGCATCTGTTAGCATCCAGCACTGACTTAAGAGTTTTTATGTGATCGTTTATTCCTATTTGTTTTCTTGTTTCCTCACCATTCATATTTCTCATTTCAACGTTAGAGGGAAATTTACATTCAGGGTCCTAGTGTGACCTCTTCTTCCATGTCTGACTAGCAGGCAATACCTGTTTTAGCTGTCAACAGTCCACAGGTGGGAAAGAGATGTGATCACTCTGTCGTTCTTGTCATGCCAAGCACAAAGATTACAGGGTACAAAGAGGCGTACTTCCACAGTCAAGGGAAGAAAGCAGCAGGGCTCACACATCGTAGCAGGACTACATTCATTCCGAACTCTGTAATCTTTATGCTCTTTGTGAACAGAAGTCCTTTAACAGCTTTACACCCAATAAAATTTAAACTTTTATATATGTTTTCTTCATTTATTGCATGAGAGTTTTATTGTAGACATGTAACAAACTACCCATATGGGATTTCTAAAAGTGGCATTTGCCTGAAACTCCCAACCTATCTGTGCCTGACCACTGATTTCACCTACCATTATAGCATAGAGCATTTTACAAAAGGGACAAACCCTAAGTCTGGCCCTCTATCTACACATTGTCAGGGAGGATTTGCCTGAAGTCAAAAAGAACGATCAAGGCTTTAAAGCCAAGAAGTTGTTTAAAAAGAGAAATAAATCATTTCTTTAACAAATGTTTACTCTTTGTGTATGAGATTAATCTGTCGATTTCATTTTTAATTCGATGAATTTAAACATCTATATTTTAATTTGTCCCAAAGAATTTCTGAATCAGATGACAGAAGATAGATATTGATAGGCAGACAGGCAAAGGTAGATAGATAGATAGATAGATAGATAGATAGATAGATAGATAGATAGATATGAATAGATAGATAGATAGATAGATAGATAGATAGATAGATAGATAGATTAGTACTACATATGAAAATCAATCCACCTGCAATTGTTGAATAGAATGATATACTTTTAAGAACTGGAACAGATCTCCCAGATTATCAACTCCAACATGTATTTGAATATTCTCCCCAAGTCTTTTAACCATCCTCATATTTTATTTTTTTAAACCTGTATCTTGTGTCTTAGATTCAATACCTAGTATCACTTCCAAGGCAGAAGAGCTGTAAGATCCAGGCAATTGGAGTTAAATGACTTTCCCAGGGTCACACAGTGAGGAAGTGTCTGAGGCCAGATCTGAACCCAAGTGCTCCTGACTCCAGGCTTCATGCTCTATTCACTACGCTACTTAACTGCCCTTTCATATTCGGTCTTCATAGAAGAGCAGAGTTTCCAGCTTCTCTCATCATTCGGATCATCCTCCTCTGGACATTCTAGAGCTTATCAAGGCCCCTCCTAAAAAGTGGCTCCCAGAGCAGATTGTAACAGGAATGTTGCCTATTACAGAATCACAGACCATAGAAAGCATCCCAGAGTTGGGAAAGATCTCAGAAGTTGTTTATTTAGTCTGACCAATGCCCAAATACTCATTCTCTCCATAACATCTCCACTGGGCAATCATCCAATGTCTGCTTCAATACCTACGGTGACAAGCAGCTTATCACACCCAGTCAGTCCATTCTAATTTCTAACAGCTCTAATCATTAGGTTTGTTTGCTCAAAGCCTCCTCTACAACTTCCACCCATTGCTTAGAGTTCTGTGCCCTAGAGTTTAAGTAAACAAATCTAATCCTTCTCCTCACCCTTTAAATATTTGAAGGTTATTTAAATATCCCTCATTCTCCAAGTCTTCTATCCTCTAAGCTAATTACACCCAGCTCCCTCAACAGATCTTTGTATGGTAAGAGTTCTATTCTCCTCACCATTATTACTCATCCTCTACTTGGTATGCTTCAAATTATTTTCCTAAAATATGGCAGTTGAGTTGAATTCAATATTCTGTAAGTAATCTGTCCAGAAGAGAATACAGTAAAACTATCATCATCTAGATTTTTTTTTATAATCTGGATATATTGATTTTACCGGAGTAGAGAACCTTGACAAAGAAACTGCATTTACCTATGTTAAAAAGCAACTGCTTTGCAATTCACAATCTTAAAGCATTTCCTAGAGAACTCAGAGATTGAGTGATTTTCTCAGGGTTACACAGTCCATATACATCAGAGTAGAACTTGAACTCAGATCTTTCTAACTGCAAGATTGATTTCTATAAATTACACCATGAAAAGATTATAGTCACAATATGCTTTTTGGATATGCAGTATGGTGGACCTGGGCTTGACTTCCAAATCTTACCTGTGTAATTTTTGGCCAAATCACTCGGTACCTCAATGTCTCTCATTTCCTTGTCTGTTGAACTTAGATGTTCAGTCTAGCTGATTCCTAAAGTTCTATCTCGGGATTCTTTGTACCAAAATCATACAGGGGATTCCTAGTGAACCTGCAGTGTATTAAGACCGCAAGATCAGGGGGCAGCTATGTGGGGCAGTGAATTGAGAGCCAGACCTAGAGGTGAAAGGTACAGGGTTCAAATCTGGTCTCAGACACTTGTGATCCTGGGCAAGTCATGTCACTCTCATTGCCTGGCCCTTACCACTCTTCTGTGTTGGAAACAATAAACAGACAGTATTGATTCTAATATGGAAGGTGAGGATTTTGTTTTGTTTTTTTTAATGACCTCAGAGTCTTTATCACACAAATTTTTCTTTGTCTAGTTAACTCCCATTCTCTGTTGGTAGAGTTGAACTTTTTTTTAACCCAACTATTGTCCTTTAAATTTATTCTATTAGAATCTAGTACCTATTGTGGGGTGGGGAGGGATGTCCAGACAGGAAACTATAAAAGTGTGTAATGTACAAAATGAGATCTCAGGTTTTGAACTGGGAGGAAACCTGCACACCTCTGGTCCTCTGATTTCCTGCCACAATAAAGCCAGATCTTTACCCCAAAATAAACAAATAAATAAATAAATGATTGGATTTATTCTATTAGCATTTATTTTAGGAAGTATTCATAATAGATGGCACTATAGAATCCAGGAGCTCTAGAATACATTTATTGCCAAGTCACTGTCAGTTTCCCCAGACAATTCTTTAAGTGTGTAATTTGAAGAACATGTGCCAATACAGGTTGGTAGAAGGATTTTCCCTACTATGAGTTCCCTTCTCTGTAATGGAACAACAGATTTGGTTGGAAAAAAATCATTTTACAAAAGTCAGCCCATTGTTTTAGACCAGAAGTGTCAAAATGTCCCAGGGCCACATATGGCCCACAAGGCTCTCTAGTGAGTGGGGAGAGATTAAAATGTAATTGGGAAGTATTTACCAAAATAAATAAAAATGGTTAATGTTAATGTGTGTTTTCCTAAGCCAATGTATGGCCCACAGGGATCTTTATGGATGGTTTAGTGGCATTTCTATTTGAGTTTGACATCTCTGTTCTAGACAATTGAAATCATTTTTTTTTTGGATCAAGAATCTATTGTGCAGCAAATAAGCAGTTTTTCTCAGTTTCATACCACTTCCAAATTTAACACATATACTATCTCTCCTTCCATCCAAGTCACTGACAAAAACTGACATCAACAACAAAAGTTGACATCACTCCTTAATGACCCATTCTTTGGGTCAGGCCAATCCATTAGTCTACTCGACTATGTTACATAAACCACATCTTGTACAAAAGGATATCGCCAAATGATTTGTCAAAATCCTACTTTACCATGTATATGACATTCCCTCACTAGTGAAAAAAGGAAATGAGCCATCTAGCATGAATTATTTTTGATGAACCCATGTTCACTCAGGGCAATCTTTGTTTTTTCTCTGTAAGCACTGACAAGTGCTCTAATAATACATCATAGAATTTTAACCGAAGTTCACTGGTGAATAAAGGCAGCATGGAATAATGGATTGCAGCACTTAAAGACAGGGAGGCCAGGGTTCAAATCCTAACTCACACTCTTATTGATTGTGTACCTCTGAAAAAGCTTTTGTGTTGTTCTGTGCCTTGTTTTGTTTTTTTTTAAATGAGGGAATTGGACTATCTGACCTCTAAATTCTCTTTCTGTTCTCAACCCTACCTCCTTCACTTTTTAAAAAAATTTAGACATTTGCCTGTTTCCAATCCTAACACAACTTTGGTTGTTGTTGTTTAGTTGCTTCATTCATGTCCAACTCTTTCTGACCCCATTTGGGATTTCTTGGCAAAGATATTAGAGTTGTTTGCCCAGGATTACACAGTAAGTATCCAAGGCCAGATATGAACTTTTTGACTCCAGGCCTGGCTCTTTATTCACTACACAGGGAGAAACTATTTCTAGAGGTAAAAATAATGTGAACCTTAGGAAGAAATGGTCATGATGTCTTAGAGCTCATGACAGATTTGCATATGTGACCTAGACAGATTCAGGGGAAAGATGTTAATGTAACAATTTATGGTCATTGTAAATTTAACTTTAAAAATGTTTGAATTTAAAAAGTTAGAGCTCAAAAATACTAAGAATAAAAGAGCCACTCAAGTTTTTTCATTACAAACTTTCCAATAATTAGCAAAAATAAACATTCAAATATATAGCAAGAAAAAAATTTCATACTTCTACATTTATTACTTATTCTCATTATATATATATGAACATATATATATGTATATATA
>NC_058130.1:608239680-608269861 GCF_016433145.1 Gracilinanus agilis | reverse complement strand
ATATATATATGAACATATATATATGTATATATATATACATATATATATATATATATAGTAATGGGTCAGTCACAAAAACACAAGACTTGCTTCCGCATTCCCTTATATACTGTTTTTTCTGTATATGTAACTTGATAGGAAGCACTAAAATTGAAATACTTTTAAAAATTTTTTCAAGAAGGCTAGCTTATTCAATTAGAGTTTCCTACTCTTGAATTTTTTAATTCAGTGAAAGTGGATTTTATTCTAATTCTTCCAGTTGTCATTATTACCAAATTCATTATTATTGATACCCTGAATTAAGTCTTCCTCAGCATCTGGACAATCTCTCTACAAGACTATTTTCAGATCCATTGGCCCATTTGCTAATAAACCAGTTTCTTCATACACAGTTTTCTATATTTAGAGGCCTAACTAAAAACCCAGTTCATACTAATGTGCCTAAACCCAAATTAATTAATAGTTTAATCCATTAAAGTGACTAATTAGGGTCCTGTTAATAATTCTTTTGTGAAAGACAATCATTTGTTAACTGAAATCAGACTCTATGACTTGAAATGGAATTGTTACCATGTAGAAAAATTAAAAGAGGCCAGTGGCCACTGCTGAAAAAATCCAAGATAGGTTCAAGCCAAGCACATTATTTCCTATTAAAGGTGTCTAAGAACAAGAAAATCAATTTATACAAAGTATTATGCTTAATATTGAATTATAAACATGGTTATTTCTTTTTTATGATTCATTACTAAATAGTAACAGAAATATGAATCATATAGGTCAATGTCTGTCAAAAGTTTGTTTTTATATATAGTCTGTAGACTATATCTAAAATTCATATTTTAAAAATCTACATACAAAAGTCCCAAAATATAATTCAACCCACTTACAAATACACCTGTCTTTCTGTAAGTTGGCAAAGGTAAGTTGTTCAAGTGTAGAAAATAACTTGGTGTGAGACTTAAAAAAAAAGGAAAAATGAAAGTAATGCAAAAAAATACCATTTATTAAGTTGAAAGATAGGATTTTAATAACAATTGAGATATAAAAAAATGGAGGTTCACTGATCCAATAAAAGTTTTTTATTAACAATTCTTTTCATTTCCCTTTGTTATTACAAAGATTAATTCTCTTAAATCCACCTAATTGTCTTTTGTTAGTATAGAAAGGAAAGAGAGAGAAGTGAGAGAAACCAACATCTTACTTATAGTTCAACCCATTTCTCTCTCTTTCCTTTCTTTGCTAGCACTTTGTACTCAAAAAAGCATTTTAAACTTGTTTCATGGCCCTTGAAAACTTGAACCAAGTTCTTGTCTGCAGCTGATCCTGGTCTTAGACGCCAATTTGAAAATACACCCATTTCTGTGTATGGGATCCACGAGTGCATAAATCTTTCTCCCTTTCTATTTCTCCCAACGTCTCCTTTTTTTTACTCCCTTCAAGCCTTTTTCTTTCAGTTTCTTCATTCTACTTTATAGTATGGTTTGAAAACGAGAATAATCCAGAAAATGTCCATTCAACAAATTTAAGTGAGATAAATATGTTTAAAAACCCTTCCGACGTATAGGATCCCCAGGTGCTTGGCAATGCTGCTGAGAAAATACAAATATGCTCCGTGTGTGTGTGTGTGTGTGTGTGTGTGTGTGTGTGTGTGTGTGTTTCTAGGGGAGAGAAAGTCATTAGAGCAATACTTGCGTATGGGACTTTTCATAGTAGATGTCTCCCTTTTCTTTTTTCTCTTTATACCGTGATAGACTGTCTCCTGAACGGAAGGAAACCTGGGAGGGCACTTTGGTGGCTAGTGATCTCCTTCCCACCCCTCCCCAGGAGCAAACGCCTTGACGAGGACTCGATGGACACCATCCATCTCCCTGCTTCCGTCCCAACGCAGGTGTGGCCTGACCACACACCTGTGCGGCACACCCTTCCTCAGCGAGCGGCAGCGTAGCAATACTAACTCATCATCCAAGAAAACATTAATATTTTACCTCAGTTACCAAGTGCGCCCGTTCAAACTTTTATCTAAAACATTCTTTATCATCTTTTCATTAAGTTCTCAAGAGCTAATGGTTTCTGAGTTCCCCGGGTAAGGATGATGTCCTGAATAATGAAAGCTCATTATTTCTCCACAGAATGCTTGTTAATTCAAATGATGATATTAAAACTATAGTAGCCTTTAGCGCTGGGGTGATTTCTAGCATACTTTATCATGTATCAATATATACTCTGTTTGTCAAAACTGCCCAGGGCTGGGGCTGACATTCTCTCTGGAGGAGTCTAGTGCTTCAAAAGGCACTGAATACACCAAGGTGACAACTTGCAGAGTTTGCGCCTCTAGGAAATGGAAAGATGAAACTTGAAGTGCCATTGTCCCCCTTGATTTCCTTATTAGTATTCATAAAGAGACAGTGCCCTCCTCTTTTTCGTCCTCACAGGCCTCCCTTTTGAATGGAATAAAAGGATATCCGTTTTTTAAAGGGGGGAAGAAACCAGACTGAAGTTCTACACATGAAAGATTATTTGTTTTCATTTAAGTGATCCCACAATCATTTCCATAGTAAAGGAGACTAGATGGAATGAGATCCCTTCTAACTCTATGTGTGTACTACCAGATATTGCTTATTCACTAAAACACACACACACACACACACACACACACACACACACATACACACACACGCACAGGCACATAAATCCACAGCATCAGATATTTAGAACTAGAAGGGACCTTGGGAAAGTGTTATACTACAGTGGAAAGGAGGCCTGGGATCAGAGCAAAGGGAACTTCACTCAAATCCAGGCTCTCTACCTATGTGATCTCAGACAAGTCACCCAGCCTCTCTCTGCCTCAGTTTCCCTCAACGATAACATGAGAGTTTGGGATGAGATGACCTCTGAGGTCTCTATCATCAAGTCCAAATTTATGAAACTGGTCCAATCGTCTTGTTTTACACACTAGTAAATTCAGTGAGAGGGCAGCTGGGTGAATAGATCCATAGAGTACTGGACTGGAGCTAGGAAAACGAGTTCAAATCCCAGCTCAGGCACTTATTGGCTGTGTGACCAACCAAGTCACTTAATCCTGTTTAACTCAGTTTCCTCATCTGTAAAATAAGTTGGAGAAGGAAATGGCAAACCACTACAGTATATGAAGAAAAGGCCAAATGGGATCACAAAGAGCCAGAAATGATTGAACAACAAACAACAACAATAAAATTCAGTGAGAGTTGGTCAAGCTCTTCAAGAGAGTAAATGACACAGCTAGGATTTAAATATACCTCCTCTTACTCCTAGGCTAAGTACTTCTTGCTGGTAGTTTATTTCAGGTAAACTGTTGCTTTTCTCTTTTTTTAGGGCCTTTTTTATTTTTATTATTCCAAATGTTTACAAATCTGAAGAAAACAAGCATTTCTATATATATAAAGAAAAAGAAGATATCACATACATGAAATCACAAAGTTCCTATATGTTTATCTTACTTTTCATCATATCTACACAATAGATTCCATCCTCTAGTGTCCCAACTCCCAGATGTGTGTCTGCGTCACCTCAGATATCAAAATGGAGGCCAATATGTTCATATAAATTGTCTTTCATGTTTTATCTTTCTGTTCACTTTCTGGGAGTAACATTCTCACTTTACTCTTCTAGTATTAATTCTGTGGCTCTGTATAATATTATTTTTGAGCATAATTTTTGACTGTATATAGTTTCATTCAGTGGGTAATGATCCTCTTTGATTACCTCTTCCTTCTAAAAAATCCAGTTTTCTGAAGGAGCAATATCCCTTAGCAATACAACCAAGAGCTCCTTGACATCAGTTCCAGCCTCCACCCACCATCCCCTCTTCTTGGGTATTTCAAATGTTGCCTAGATCATTCTTCCTTTCCCCTTCCCTTTTTTTTTTAACCTTTTACAAAAAATCTCGAGTGTACTACATACATGCCTGCCAAGCATGCTGAAAACACAACCATGATGAAATGGTTAATTAAATCTGCTAACAGTGTAAAATACATATCTCCCAATCATGGGGCTTCTTGTGTCATTTCTTTCCTCCCTCCCCATCTCACCCCTGTCCCGGCCCAATGGCAAAACCTCTGTGTGATGCAAAGGATTCCTCATTTGGCAGCTGCCAAATGACTGACCTACATTTGGAGACATCAGAAATCCCAGGATCCAAACAGATACTCAAAGACTGTAAGATGCTTTCTTAGAGCAAGTTCTCTGCCTGCCCCAAGTGGGGTAAAATGTGGACCACTTTATCTGTAGCTCCCTCTATAAGCCAGGAGAAAATGTAATTTGGAGTGCCAGGCCAATCTCCAAGCTGCTTGGAGCAGAGAGGTCAGCACACCAGGGCATTACTGCATGCTACAACATACATTTCTGTACAACTGTCTCATAATTATCTCTCTTGTGGAAGATTTGCTGGACTCCTGCCCACAGGCACTATCATTCGAGTGTAGTAAACTTTCTGTGCTCTCCTCCTACCCTCACCCCATCATCATTATAGTCTTACAATAATAACTACCTCCCATGACCAGCTCTATGACCAATCTTCTGGGAGAGCTGGTCAATATTTCCTCAGTTTTACAAAGAGTTTTGTTTTAGTATTCGATCCATTTTGTTTTGAGAAAGGGGTGTTATTACACGATGAAATCTTGTGTGTGCTAAAATCTAAACACTGTCATATGTATTAAATGAATTAATTTTGGAACCTTGTATGTAAGCTTTTTTTCCTTAAGAATTTTCCAAAGAATCATTTAAGGTGTCACCAAACAAATTTCCAGAATACTTCAGTGGACAGGGTCAATCTAAAATAAAGACAGAAATCTGGTACCATAGCAAACCCATTGACCCTACAACAAGAATTCCCTGACTTCAAATATATCCCTCTCCCTTTCTCTCCTCTCCTCTTTGCCTCTCCCCACAAACATATCAACAAGGCCAACTGGACAAGAGGCTATTCAACCTCTGGCCTGGCTAACAAAACAAAACAAAACAAAACAAAAAGGCAAGCAAACAAAAAAAGGAATTGACTTCTAAATCATTCTTCATTCAATTCTGTCTTTTAAGTGCTTTCCTTTAAATACTATATAAAACCTCAGCTTGTATGAAATAACATTCACTTATAAGAACAGAATGCAATTTCTTTGAAAGCAGAAATTATTCATTTCTATTTTTGTATGTCTAGCGCTTAGAACATAGTGACTTAAATAATGGTTATTGATTAATTGACTAATAATATGCATTAAATTTACAAACATGTTGCCTCCATTATGGCACTCTCTCCTCAAAACAATTTTATGAGAGAAGTAGTAAAGGTATTCATTTGTAGACCTCGTAGAACTGAAAACAAAGGTTCATTCTCTCTGAGGCTCAGAAAGGTCCTTACTCTGTCAGTGCATGATAGAATCAAGATTCAGTCCCAAGTCTTCTGACTCAAAATCTGATGATTTCCCTGCCTACACCACCTCACAAAGGCAAATAAGATACTTTTTTTTTTCATCCATACCATGATTATTCTCTCAGTTGTGCTTTTCCTAGAAGGGTTGCTTTAGAAAATGACATGAAAATAGTAGAAACTGATTTCCCTGTGCTTATGAATGGCAGAATAATATTCAAAAGGTGGACTTGCAGAGGACTGGTAAGGTAAACTCTAGAGTTCAGAGGAAGTGCAGGTTGGTGAACAACCCTATGTCTCCTCCCAGTTCCATTTTCCAACTGCTACTTAATCTCCAGTTACTAGTGATTCTTAGTAAAGATGTTAGGATGAGATTTTATCAAGATACCTTAAAGAGAAGTTCCAGATCTCTTAGAAAGCATTTTATTACACAACTATGTTCATGATGTGATTAAGCCAAATAAAAGTGTTTCCATGTCAGGTGTTTCTTTAATTAAGCTGTTCTTGTAGAAATAACAACAAAGAGGGAATGAAGAGAAAATTACTTTTATGCAAAATTGAGAATATCTAAAAAGTTAGGTACATCCGAATATCTGCTTCCAGGTAAATAGGAGGGGGTATTATGTGTTTGTTTTGTTTTACTTTTATTGTGATGTAGAATATATATTTTTTCATTGAGACTAAAATGTGTGGCTGATATCTATAATGTCCTTAACTATCCTAGATAGAGATAGACAGATAGATGGATGGACAGATGGACAGATGGACTGACGGACAGATAGACTAAAGGACAGACAGATTGATGGATGGATAGTGGGTAGAGGGATGTATAGATAGATGAACACAGAGAGAAAGTAAGAGAGAGAGAGAAACAGAGAGACAGACAGAGACAGAGAGGGGGGGGGGGGAGGGAAAGGGAGGAAGAGGGAGGGAGACAGAGAGAGAGAGAGACAGAGAGAGAGACAGAGACACAGAGGGGGGGAAGAGGGAGAGAGAGAGGGAGAGAGAGAGGGAAAAGGAGAGAGAGATTTTTTCCTCTAATCTAGGATTTCATCATTATAGAAGGAATTCCCCATGTGGACTTGCCAATCACTGTTTCAAATAAGCAACTCCTTTATTACTTGTTAGTGTTAGTGTTGCCCAGAAATAATGAGAGATTCACTGACTCCATCACTGTCGTACAGCTAATGTGTGAGAGAGACAAGACCTCTTCTATCCACTCATTCCATGATGCCGTGCTAATTTTATCCAAAATATATAATGCATCTTGGTGGTACAGGAGTTAGGGCACTACACCTAAAGTCAGGAAGACCTGAGTTCAGATTCTGTCAGACACCAGTTAAATGGTCTTGGGTAAGTCACTTAACATCAATTTCTTTAACTGTAAAATGGGGAGGATAATAGCATCTACCTCACAAGGTTGTCATAAGGATCAACTGAGATAATATTTGTAATGTGCTTAGCACAGTGCCTGGTATATAGTAGGAGCTTTATAAATGCTAGCTATTGTTTTTATTGTTACTGTATACCATAACTTTATTAAATAAATCTAACTATAAGCATAAGCCATGAAACCTCCTCAGCATTTCCAGCTGTTCTTAAAAATATAATACCAGCTATGTTTATCCCCATACATTGTAGATTATTTTTTAAAAGAAAAAGAAATGCCTTATCTCTCCTCTCATGCATTTTTATTTCTTCCTTTGTTAACACTGTACTTTTGGCATCTCTATATCCTTGAGGAAAACTAATGCTTTAGCAGGTTTTTAAACCATTGTTTTACAAGTAGTGATGTAAGAGCTATTTGAAACCACTCACTAAGAAAGTCTCAGCATTACAATTATATTATATGACTTTCTTTGTTCATTCTCATCTTCATTTATATTTCAAAATTCTATTTAGAATTATTTATTGGTTAATAATATTGACCCGGATTCTTCTCCTGCATAATTTCTCCCCTAAGCACAAGAATACCCAATCATCCAGCTAAGTTGTGGTCAATGGGGTTTTGGGCCCATAACAGCTGGTCAGCACACCATCAATTAGAAATGCCATGTTGTGGTTGAAATTCAGCATTTACTCCAACTAGAGCACCACAAACCAATGTCATAAATGCTTTTAGTCACTGGAATACCTTGTAATACTAGAGATTCTAGACTGGATGCTATCTTAAATGATACGCCATGTGGCCTAAAAAAAGTTTTTCTTTTTGCCTGAAATCCCTAAAATTTTCTTGTAGAGAAAAAGGGCACTGAGGGAGTTTGCTTCAGTCCTTTGGGTTTCTGATTATTATTATAAAGTTCCCAAAAATTTATACAGGGACAAGACGAAGAATGTAAATTTCTTGAAGGTCCAAATGGTTTCATTTTTTTCTACTAGCACTGTGTGGATGTGTTCTAGAGATGTAACAGACCATGACTGCAGCCAGGTTCATTTAACTTGGTTATTATATAGAACACAATAATAATAAATAATTGGCATTTATATAGCTCCTAGCATGTGCCAAGCACTAGTCTAAGCACTTTGCAAATATCTCAACTGATTCTTACAACTTTGGAAGCTATAGAGAGATAGAATGATAAATATAAATATATCTATGTACACATAATATAAATTATATAGTTAGAAATATGTATATATAAGTACGTGATTGTGCATGTATATATATATATAAAATCTTCTTTGAACTTTGAACCTTTGAAATAGGTGTTAGCATTATCCTCTTTTATAGATGAAGAAACTATCACTCAAAGAGATTGTGATTTACCTGACATCAAACACCTAACAAGTATATAGTCTATAATTCAATGATTCCCAAACTTTTTTGGCCTACCGCCCCCTTTCCAGAAAAAAATATTACTTAGCCCCCTGAAAATTAATTTTTTTTATTTTAATAGTAATTAATAGGAAAGATAAATGCACTTGTGGCCATCACCGCCTCCCTGGATCGCTGCAGCACGCACAGAGGTCAGTAGCGCCCACTTTGGGAATCACTGGATGCTCAGCCCTCTGCTTGGCAGTATGTGAGAAACCAGTAAGTATGAGACAAAGTCCTTGCCCAAAAGGAAATTATAATTTAATTGAGGTAGAAAGGTAAATACACATACACACCCACTCATAATTTGGAAACTATACTTGTTAGACATTACTGATTGCTGCATTGTTATCCATATGTCAATAAGATCAATAGAAGCCAGTACATTATCAAATGATAAATGATATAGTGTCGGGAACCTATATAATAACACAGGACCTGTCACGTACTAGTACATCTACACAAATGTAAGCTATTATTATTTTATTATTAATTATTATTATTAAAGGGCATCAGAGAAGGGAGAGGCAAATGTAGCTCGGAGGAACAGACAAAGGTTTCACTAAGGAAGCACTTGGACCTGGCTTCAAAGGATAAGAAAGATTTTTGATAAGAAGAGAAGGGAAGGGAGGGAAATTCACAAAAAGCCTATTTGTCCACGATGCCAAAACATGATAATGTTCTGGAATATTTTCCCAAAGACATCAAGCAACTGATGAGTTTCAATCACATTGGTAATGTAACTAGTCCAGTAGGCAGAAAAAAATGGATGTTAAATAAGAGAAAATTTGAAATTCTTGCCTAGCTTAATCCCTTTTAGTTGTCAGACAAAAATGAATTTCTACCTTTATTATGTGATGTCACAGTGGAAAGAATAAAAAATATAGACAATATATTTGTCTGCATATACCTTTAGAGATAAAAACAGGTTGCTGGTTTTCTATTACATCAGAAGAATAAAAAGAAATGGAATATTCCACAAGGAAGTGATGTGACCATCTCTTATTCTCATTAGTGAAATGAAGTAGAAATGATTTATCCTGAGAATCCTGAAAACATAAAAGCCTTTTTTTTTCATCCTTCTCTTCCATTCTGTATATTGGTTCTAAGGCAGAAAAGCAGCAAGGGCTAGGCAATGGGATTAAGTGACTTGCCCAGAGTCACTTAGCTAGGAAGTGATTGAGACCAGATTTGAATCCAGGACTTCCTGTCTCTAGGTCAACTCTCTGAGCCATCTAGCTACCCTCAAGTCTTAAAAGTTTTAAAGTCATCTACACAACCCGTAGACCAGCAAGGACCCAAACAAGATTGATTTATGTCTCCTCCCAATTTTACAACTGACACTCTAACTGCTACTTAATTAGCCCTTAGCACAATGCTTGGCATATAGAAGGTATTTAATAAATGTTGATTGATTAATTCATTGATCAGCTTCTAATAATCCTTTAGTAAAATGATGGAATCTTATTTCTTCAAGATATCACATGGAAAAGTTTTTGCCTATTCAAAAGCAAAACAAGCATCACATGATGCTCTTTTCTTCAGAAAGTGCCCTAATCTAGGAAAATCAAAGATTAATATCTTAGTTCTTGCTCTGCCACTAACTAGTAGTAGGTGGCATTATGCTCGTCACTTGTGCTTCTTAGGTCTCAGTTTCTTCATCTGTGAAATGAAGCTGTAAGTCTAGGTGATGTATTCAACTAAATCATACCTTCAAATGATTTACTATTCTATGAATCTATAAATCGGAATCTGCCATCTATTTCTTTGGTGACTCCCATACTAAACAGCAAAATCCCAAAACATTATTAGACAATTGTTACAAGGCCGTTGACAGTAAAGTTCTATTGTGTTTGTTTTATGTAAAAAGAAAGTTTTCTTAAGATTTTTAAGGAACCCAGAGTCAAACTTCTCCATCAATGTTAATTTTCCCATCACTCATTTTTTGGCACTGCTCCTAAAAATACTGTCTCCCCTGACATATCTTCTTTCAGAAAATATAACGCCAACCTTAAACAGCAGTTAGGTTCATTGATTGATAAACAACATATTTAGTCCTGTGTAAGCTGTTTTCACTATTGCTACTTGTTTAAAAGAGGCAGCTAGGTGCTGCAATGGATAGAGAACTGGGCCTGGAGTTAAGAAGATCTGAGTTCAAATTTGGCCTCAAACACTAGCAGTGTGACCCTGGGCAACTCATTTAACCTTCTTGACCTCAGTTTCTTCAACTGTAAAATGGTCTGGAGAAGAAAATGGCAAACCACTGCAGTATCTTTGGCAATAAAACCTCAACTTGGGTCATAAAGAGTTGGGCATGACTGAAACAACTAAAAAATAAAATTTATCTAGAAAAAGGATTGATTATGACTTAATAGTTTCTTCAGGAACCACATATTTGCTCCAAAAGTAATTCCAAAAGAGAAATTCCAGAAATGTCTTGAGTAATAATTACAATATTAATCATCATCATAATAACTCTCATTTATGTATAACCTACTACATAAATTGGCACTACTATGTGCCAGGCACTGTGCTAAGTACTTTACAATTATTTGATGTTTACAACAATCCTATAAGATAGGTGCTACTATATCTCCATTTTACAAATGAAAAAACTGAGGCAAAAAAAAAGTTAAATGACTTTCCCAAAGCCACAAAGCTAGTTGGTATCTGAGAATGGATTTTAATTCAAATCTTCCCCATTCCAAGTCCAGCACTCAGTCCTTTGGGCCATCTACCTGCCTGTCTTGAGCAATAGAATCATTGACAAAATAAGTTTATACTTCCCTACGTGATCAATCTGAAGGATACAGCTCTCATTTATATAAACTCCAACATGTTTATTATATTTTTTAATTTGTCATGTTACTTTGGACATACCTACAACATTCCCTCTCCCTTCTCTGTGACTTTGCGTAGGTGAGATTTGTTTATCTATGTATGTAACATTTCTTTCCAGAAAAAACCAAGCTCCCAAAAGGCAAGAACTGTTCTCATTTGGGACTAATACAGTATATAATACAGTGCCTGGCATATTGTAGGAGTTTAATAAATCCATGTTGGCCTGAACTTCATGGACATCTTGGAATACCCTGAGTAGAGTATTCCAAAGTATTACCCTTTATAAGAAGAAAATTCTGAGTCCTAACCACAATATTCAATGGCAGTGGTTGTGCAAAGGACTACCATGATCTCATTTCTGTTTTCAAGATAAAACAAAATAAATTCTCCTTTTACTAGGGTTGTTCATTTTTATTAATGCTTTTCCAGTATAGTACTCTTGCTATCCTTTCTAGAGGTAGTCCTAGACTCAAAAATATTCTTACATACCACCAGCATTTCACTGGAACAGCATTTCCTAAAAGGTATCAATTATAGGCAAAAGACAGTTTAAAAATATTTCAGGGGGCAGCTGGGTGGCTCAGTGGTTTGAGAGCCAGGCCTGGGTCCTGGGTTCAAATCTGGCCTTAGACACTTCCCAGCTGTGTGACCCTGGGCAAGTCACTTAACCCCCATTGAGCCCTCACTGATCTTCTGCCTTAGAATCAATACCCAGTATTGATTCTAAGACAGAAGGGAAGGGTTTAATATATATATATATGTGTATATTATATATATATATTTCATAATCTGGAGGCCACGCCTATTGGGCATAAGAGATAACAAATGGGCAACCAAGGCACTGCATTGATACCACATATATCAAGAGATTTAGAGGAAGACCACAAACACATTGGATGGATCCATGTAGAGAACACATGATAAAACACAGATAAGAATCATACAGGATAAGAAGGTAAGAATGAATTGTAACCACACATGAGACTCAAATTTCTGGTCTCTGAACCTTGGCATTAGGCCTCCCCCAGACCTTGAATATTTTCTTTCCTTATCTCTGCCTCATAGAACTTCTCTCTTGCTTTAAGAAGCCACTCAACCACCATCTTTTGCATGATTTCTCTCACCACCCCCAATTGGTAGGGACTTGTATTTACTTTTATGTATTTGGATTTTATGTGCATGTGTGTGTGTGCGTGTACTTGTCTCCCATTAAAATATAAGATGTTTTTGAGTCGGAATTGTTTCATTCTTTGGGTTTGTATCCCCAGCACTTAGCACAGCTCCTGGTACCTAACAGGCATGTAATAAATACTTGTTGGTTGATTGGGCCATGCTTTGGTCCAGGCTTCTCTACTTTTGTGGTTCTACATTAAAAGAAACATTCCAATAAATATCATTGTTTAACAGTTTCTATGATCTTAATTTAATTGTTCATTATAGAAAGAAACGAGCCTTCAAGCTTTTCACAGTTCTCTTTGAACTCTGCTAAGTATCCAAATAGCCATCCCAACAATGATAGATTCAGTCCAGACTTGTAAGCTGGATAAGGGCAGTATCGCGTATTATCGAAACTTTATTTCTCTCCCTCAAAGACTGAACAGTGACTTATACACAAAAGGCATAAGTATTTATTGAATGGAACTAAATAGAACATTCTAACAGCATATCTGAGCAGAAATCCACGATAGAGGGTCTTGGTGGTTACAAAATCACTGAAAAACTTCCCTCTACCTTGGTGTCTTCTTCTTGCAAAGTAGTTATTCAGGGTTATAGAAGAAAATGGAATCATGAAAAAGCTTAAAACCTTAACAAGCAGAATTGTCATTAATAAGAGGCGGGCACCTGCTGTAAGCACTGAGATATAAACGTTCTACTGAGTCCCAAGGGTAGACAGGTGTTCACTGACATTTGGAAACAAAGCTAAACTATGTTTACTGTGTATGTCGCATAGAGCCTCTGAGAGAGTGTGTGTGAATGTGTGTATATGTTTGTGTGTCCTACTTAAGCTGCTGCAGACGCTAAACCTTTGGCTAATCCATTCATTTTAAGAACCACCTTTAATTCTCCACAAACTCCCTAGATTTGAGAGTAAAATAACAGAATTCTTATGGCATCATTTCCTTCTCTAAGGGCTTTGATCTACTTATGTCTTATCCAAATCCAATATATTTTTAGTTACATTCATAGGAGAGTTATTTTATTAGCCAAAGTTAGCAGCAAATGTATGTTTCAAGTCCAGTCTATATGATTGTAGTTACACTCAAATGGTTGTGAAGGGATGAAAAAAAAAATCCATGCTTAATCCTGACTATCACAGGTTCTTAGAGCTGGAAGGGACCATTTAGACTGAACTGTACTGGATTAAGAATCCCCTTTCAAACCTCCAGAACTTGTTATCCAGTTATTATATGAAGACTTCTGATTAGGAGGAACCCAAGCTGTCCTGAAACCACTGACAGAAAGGAAGCCAGAAAATTCTATCAACCATCCATCCTCCAGAGCTAAGTTCTTGCAAAAAGTGAATTTTCAGCTGCAAGCCCTGAAAGAGATGATTACAGATTGACACAGATGGCAGATGGGGCAGTTCAATGACATGACTAAAGAAATGAAGGCAGTATGGGGGGAGGCTCGATGAATTGAGAACCAGACCCAGAGTTGGGAGGTACTGGCTTCAAATTTGGCATCAGACACTTCCTGGCTATGTGACTCTTGGACACTTAACCACCATTGACTGGGCCTTATCACTCTTCTGCATTAAAACTAATGCATGGTATTGATAGGAAGGAAGGAAGGAAGGAAGGAAGGAAGGAAGGAAGGAAGGAAGGAAGGAAGGAAGGAAGGAAGGAAGGAAGGAAGGAAGGAAGGAAGGGAGGAAGGGAGGAAGGGAGGAAGGGAGGAAGGAAGGATGGAAAAGGTTTTTAAAGCTTTAAACTGAACTAAGACTTGAAACATCCTGTATAGATACAGATACACAGATAGCTTATAGATAGACTGTTGTAGATAAAGATAATGAAGATAGTGATGGAGATAGAGGAATACGTATATATGTGTGTGTGTGTCATATGTGTGCATATATATTAGTCCTCTTTAAGTTTTAAATCCACTAAAAGAGAATATTGTTAATTCTGTATCCTGAGCAATAACTGGCACCTCGATGGTACTCTTCTAATATCATGTTCATGAAATGAACATATACTGACTCTGGAGTCAGAAAATCTGGGCTTGACTCCTAGCACCGATTTTTATTATCTGTGTGACACTGGGAGATCATTTAACATCTCTCGGCTTAGTTTCTTCATTTGTAAAATGAAAGGGTGAGACCAAATGACCTCTGAGTTTCCTTCTAATTCCCAACTTCTGATGCTGTGAATCCTACACCAACAAATAGCTAGTATTTTATAGTTGGTGTGTATTTTTTTTACCATGAATTACATAGAAACATAAAACTGAACAGCAGGTAAAAGTGAGAAATTATTAGCTGATTAGCAGTGAAAGCGAATAAATCTGGGATTAAATGTGACCCTTAATACCTGTTAAATGTCAATTTAAAAATTTTATCATCTGCTATACTATATCTTGTATACTATGTGGCACCAGGGTTTTTAATGCTTTTACACTGAACATAAATCTTAAAGCACTATACAAATGATTATTCAAGAGATTGGCCTAGCAGACCATACAGGGAAAAAAAACCTTAAATGAATGGAAAGTACCTCCTATCCAAATTGTGGCATAACCTAGAGAGACTAATCCTTTGTGTAGAACATCAAAACATGTATATGAAACAAGAATTGAAGATAGACAATGAGCTGAAGCCATTATTGATGAGATCAAAAAGAGTAGAGTGGATTTCATTGAGGGTTTTGTTAACTGTTTTTAAAGATTCCGAGATTCTCCATAATATGAGGATCCATTGAAAACTACATATATATGTATGTGTGTATATATGTATGTATATGTGTGTGTGTGTGTGTGTAATTGCTGTGAGGCTCTTTGGTCATAAAATCTTGAAATACCACAATCTCTAAGGAATAAAGTTGTGGCAGTAGAGATTAGCAGACATATGCTCAACCCTCCCCAAAAATGAAAATCCATTCCAGATCTTGTATAAAACTAGAAACTACAGGGACATTGAATGAGTTCTATGTAGACATTCTGCCAGACATAATGTATTTGATAAAGCTGCTAGCTTTTTATCTTCATACTTGGTTTGCCATATTAATTCAAGAGCCTCCGAAATATGAGACACAATGGCAATAAGTCAAAATTTTTCATTATCTGCTCTTTGATTTGTCATCATTTGTCTTAACTGCAAGCATATAATAAAGGACTTGCTTGTATCTTTCCATCAATTTTCATTTTTTTTCCTTTTTGTACTATTTTCATCTTTGGACCACACTGGTTCAATGAAAGATTCTAACTTCCATTTTACCGAAGATCATCTTCCTCCATTTGATAGAAATGTTATTATTCACCACACTGAGACTGACTCTGAGATTGATCATTCATTCTTCAGAAAACTTTATCATCTTGCTTTGAATCATGACTTAGAGAGTAGAACCAAATTTTCCCAACTCACTGATTCTACTGTTCTCTTTAATGAAAGTTTTCACAAGTTCATGAAAACCTTTAAAGTAATATTATTAAAAGCAAAGGATAATAAATGTAGTTACCAAAAAAGAGCAAAAAGCAGATGACATGAGATTTGCAAAGCTCCTCTGTAACACCCATGAGACATCCATATAATATCCATGAGAGATTATTCTTACATCAAAAGGGACACCCACAGTAGCTAAGTCATTTGCCAAAGCAGTTTATGAATGTGGCAGTTGCTAGTTCAACAGTCAATAAACATTTATTAAGCACCAACTATTTTCAAGACATGCTAAGCACTAGGCATACAAAGAAAAGGTAAAAGACAGTCCTTACCTTCAAGGACCTCACGATCTAATGTTTCAACACATCATCTCCTATTATTCTGGCACCCACACCTCCCTGCTTAGCTTGATCTACCACTTCTATCCACCCATATTTGTAACATTGGTACTAACTTTAATTCCTCCCTTTCCTTCACTCCCCATAGCTAATTAATTGCTAAGTTCTGACTGTTCTATTCCACAATAGCCCTGGTATATTCTTTCTCTCTATTTCCAGTGTCACCTCCCCGGGCTACATCCTCTTTACTTCTCACCTGAACAACTGTAATAACCTCCTGACCCATGTCTCCACCTCCACTGTCATATTAATAGGAGCTGGCATTCACATGGTGTTTAAAGCACTTTACACAAATTACCTTTTTTGAAACTCAAAACAATCCATGAGGTTGAAAGTATAATTATTATTATCTTCATTTTACATATGAAGAAACTGAGGCTCAAAGAAATTAAGTGACTTGTCCATGGCTACATAGCTAATTTCTAAGGCAGTATCTTTTAACTTCTAGTCATGTGCTCCTTCCTCAATGCCATGTTATCTATTTCTTGTCATTCTTTTCTCTAAGGTTATTCTCAATCTCAAAACCCTTCTATGACTATAGGGGAAGGAGAAGAGACAAACAAGAGTTAAATAAGTGCCTACTATGTACCAGGCACTTTGCTAAGCCCTTCACAAATATTTCCTTTGATACTGAGTAATAAAGTACCAATTACCCAATCTTACATTCAAAGCCCTCCATAATTTGTTGCACTTTTGAAACATTACCCACCCCTACATGCTACATTCTACCAATATTTGACTATTCCTTGAAACCTGAAGAAATGCTCATACTGTGCTTTCTCCCTTCTCTATCTTTGCTTACTCATTTGTTCCATTATCTACCTCTGTAATTCCTTCCCCCTCTGTCTCTAGTATGTAAATTCCAACCCCTCTTTTAAAGATCAGCTCAGATGTTCCCTTCTTAATTCTTTCCTGATTTTTTTTTCCTTTCCATCATTAAAAATGATCTTTCTTTCAATTCCACATAATACCTGAAAGTTTACTTATGGATTCATCATATAATTATTTGTGCATGTTTCTTATTTTCCCTACCAAATTTATAACTGGATCAGAGGACAGGTATTAAGTTTTATTTATCTTTCGTCCTCTAGCATCTGTTAATATCTTTCCAGTCCCTTAAGGCTCAATTCCATTGCTACTTCCTTCATGAAGCCTACCCTGATCTTCCCAGATAGAAGTGTTCTTGCTTCATCTTGCCTAATCTCATCTCGTTTCATTTATACTCCTCCTATTAATTTATATTCTAATTTCTGTCATATTTATCTGTATAGGTGTCCTCTTCCAGACTGTGTAGTCCTCGAGGATTAAAATTGCATTTTGGATCTTTATATAAACCACAGCACCTAAAACATGCAAATATTTGTTAAGTTAAAGAAACACAGTGGAGACTTTTCTGGGGGGGAAGAGGTTGTTGTTTTGTTTTGTTTTTTTTTCAAACAATTCTTGTCTGGAAAAGGAAGCATGGCAGATAATAAAAATTCTGATGTGTAAAAAAGTTTATATGTATTATATATACATATATATTATATAATACTCCCTTACGAATTTCAGATTTGGCTATGGCATTTATGATGGAGACATCACAATAGAGACTAGAATCCTTGAATCTTGTTCTCTTGCCTTTGATAGTTCACTTCAGATATCATCCTAGCTTTCCTAGAAACAAAAATTCTATGATTAATCTAATAGCTAATAACAAAAGTATTGTGATCTCAATGTTTGATCCATCTAATTACTATTCCTTTTCTTATATTTATTCTGATTTTTCCAAGATATTCAAAATTATATAATCAAACTAATTTTTATTTTTGCTGGCTTTTTTTAATGTACTTTGTCCAATTAAATAAAATGAATATGAAATAGAGTAAGATTTAAATAATACATTTTTATTTTTCCAGATTATGTATTTATTATGTATAATTTTTTAAATATTCATTTCTAACACTTTGCAATTCATGCTTTTTCTTTCCTTCCCACCCCTCCCCACTCCCCAAGAAGGTAGGCAATATGACATACATTTTGTATATATTATCATACAATACATAAATCTGTGGTCTCCATGTTGTAAAAGAAGACACATAGTTTCTTTACCAGAGAAAAGTTCATGAAGGAAATAAAATAAAGAATGGTATGTTTCATTTTGTATTTGGACTCTGTCTGTTCCTTCTATGGTGGTGGATATTCTTTTTTTGTCATAAGTCCCTTTGTGTTATCCTGAATCCTTGCCTTATAGATAATCATTAAGTCATTCAGAGTTGATCATTATACATTATTGTTGTTACTGTGTATAAAGTTCTCTTGGTTCTGCTCACTTCACTTTGCTTCACTTCACTTAAGTCTTTCCAAATTTTTTTACAAGCATCTTATTTGTCATTTCTGATGGCATAATAGTATTCCTTACAATCATAAATCACCACTTATTCAACCATTCCCCAATTGATAGACATTCCTTCAATTTCCAGTTCTTTGCCACTACAAATTTTTAGTTCTTTGCCATCAAAAAAGATTTGCTAAAAATATTTTTATACAGATAGGTTCTTTTGCCCCATCTTTAATCTCTTTGGGATACAAGCCTAGTAATAGTATTGCTGGGTCAAAGGGTATGAACAGGCCCTTTGGGCATGGTTCCAGATTGCTCTGCAGTATGGCTATATCAGTTCACAGCTCCACCAGGAGTGTAGTAGGGTCCCAGTTTTTCCACATCCTCTCCAATATTTATCATTCTCCTTTTTTTTATGTTAGTCTGATGAGTATGAGGTGGTACCTCAGAGTTGTTTTGATTTTATATTTATCTAATCAATAATGATTTGGAGCATTTTTTCATATGACTAAGGATCATTTATTTAATTATTTTTAGTGTTTATTTATTTATAATTTATAATTATAAATATATTATATAGTTATAATTTGTTATAAATAATTTGTAATTATTTATTAAAATATAAATTATTTATTTATTTGTTTGTTTATTTTATTTTTAGTTATTAAGGATAATTTTATTTTCATCTGAGAATCACCTGTTCATATCCTTTGACCATTTGTTAATTAGGAAATGCTTTGTAGTCTTATAAATTTGACTCAATTCTCTATATATTTGAGAAATGAAGTCCTTGTCAGAGAGACTTGCTAGAAAGGTTTTTTTCCCCCTATTTGTTGTATGATAGATTTCTATACCTGAGTGTAGATGTTATTCTCACTTTGTGCCAATTCTGATGAGAGTAGGGTTTAAGCAATCCCTACTACCACTCCATCTTTCCTTCTACTATATTGATTCTTAAATGCCTTCTCATATGAGATAATTTACCCTAACTTTCTCTTCTTTTATCTTTTCCCAGTGTATTCCTCTTTCTTATCCCTTGATTTTTTTACTATAAATCCATCATATTCAACTTACTCCCTGCCCTCTACCTATAAGTTTCTATTCATTACCCTAATAGTGATAAAGTTCTTAAATATATTCAATACCTTAAGTGTTCTAAATCCTTTAGCTATCTTATACACTTCAAGTATCATAAATATCTTAGACATCTTAGTTATCACCTTCTTACTAGTAATGTAATTAGTTTAGTCCCATTGTTTCCCTTGATTACCTTTAAATAGTTTAAATATCTCTTATACATTAAGTATCTTAAGTATTCTAGTTGTCACTTTCCCATGCAAGGAATGCAATTAGCTTAACCCCATGGTTTCCTTTGACTACTTTAAGTATATTAAGTACTTTAGGTATTTATTGTCCTATAGAAATCTTAAGTATCCTATTTTACCACTTTCTCATGCAAGGATGTAATTAGTTTAACCACAATTTATTTCCTTAAGCTTTAAACTTTTTCTGTTTACCATTTTATGTTTCTTTTGAGTTCTGAATTTGATCATCCAATTTTCTTGTTAACTCTGGTAATTTCTTCAGAAATGCCTGTAATTCCTCTTTTTCATTAAATATCTATTTCTTCCCCTATAATATTATGTTCACCTTTACTGAATAGATAATTTTGGTTGTAGCCCTAGATTCATCTTGTGGAATATCACATTCCATGTCTTCTGATTTTTTAATGTAGAAGCTTCTAGGTTTTGTGTAATCCTGATTGTGGTTCCATAATTATTTTAATTGTTTTTTTCCTATTAGTATTTTCTCCTTGGCTTGGGAGTTCTGGAATCTGGCTATAATAGTCCTGAGATTTTTAAATTTGGTATTTCTTTCAAGAGATGATTGATGGATTCCTTCGATTTCTATTTTGCTTTCTTATTCAAGAACATCAGATCATTTTCCCTAAGAGTTTCTTTCAATATAGCATCCATGTCCTTTTTCTCATTGCTTTCTGGCAATCCAATGATTCTTAGATTATCTCTCCAGGATCTATTCTCCAAGTCAGTTGTTTTTCAGCAAGAGATATTAAATTTTCTTCTATTTTTTCATTCTTCTGAATTTGTTTTCATGATTCCTGCTGTCTCATGAAATCATCAGCTTCTATTTGTCCAATTCTAGTTTTTAGGGATCCATTTTCTTCATTGAGGCTTTATACTCTCTTTCTTGAGGAGTTATCTTCCTGTTTAAGGTATTATATTTCTTTTTTTCAGGGAACTATTTTTTCTTCAATAAGTTTTTGTTCTAAGCTGTTGAATTTTTCCATCATTTTTTAATTTTTCCCAAGTTTCTTATTATTTGTTTTTCTCTCCTTTTTTAGAGCTCTTATAGGGGGTTCATTTTGGGCTTGTCATCCTTTCACATTTTTCTTTGAGGCTCCATGTTTTTATTTTTGTTTTGCTGTCCTCTTCTGAGTTTGCATTTCTGTCATCTCTCTTGTTGAGATGTTTTTCTAACATCTGTAAAAAATAAATTAGGCAAGCAATGCAAGGAACAAGAAATGCTAGAGAGACTCTTGTTTATGAAAAATAAACAATTTATTTAAATATATATAAGGGGAAAAGGATTTCTAATTCTAAGGGATTCTAACTCCACCCAAATAAACTCCCAGGTCCTGCAAGGAACCACTTCTCCTGTGATTCACAGGCTATGCTAATCCTCCCTGATCTAACTAACCAAATTTATACTATTCTAAATAAACCTAAACACTATAACTTTTAAGTTCGCCTTTAAGTTATAAAGATAACCAAGGAGAGCTGGTTGAGTCTCCACCAGAATCAAGCTGGGACTCTGAGTCAGAGTCCAAACCAAAGACCAGGTTTTGTTTGGTCATTTCTGAGTTTAAGCAATCTATAAATGATAACAGATAAACGAATAGTGTTTCCCAAGTTGGAAAAGAAAACACTCCACTCCTTCAAGTCTTTCACTCAGACAGAGATAGAGAGGCAAAGATGTTACCTTCTCCATCCCTGAGAGAGAAAGAAGCTATGTGTGGCTCTGTCGACTGCCAGAAGCCCCTCCTAGAATGCCACACCCAGAGTGTGTAACTGTCATAGAAATAATGGTTATAACTGCCACCAGTTGAAATTAACCCTCTCTCTCAGCTCAATTTGAAACTCCAATTCTTCCTCAAGCCAACTTCTCTGCTTCTTATCTTTAAACTAATAAAGCAATACTTATTTTCTAATATCATCCTTATAGATTCCCCCCCCACTTTGATGCTCACTATTCTATGTAATTCTAAAGCTATACCTAATCTTATTATTATCATATTTCCTTTAAAAAATAGTCTTAATCATATGCTTACCTTATCCTATTTTTATTGCTACACTTATCTATGCTAATCTGTACTAGGGATATAAATTAAAGAAAAGAAAATTTCAAAGAAAACAAATAATCAATGAAAACATAGTTAGTTGCGCGAATGTAAGTACAAAACACAATTACAGAAATTCAAAATGCAAAATGCAAACTTTTGAAAAACATTTGAAACAATAAAATAGTTTTACAAAAAAAAATTTAACTTATGTTTTACAAAAAACTAAAGTCTAAGATAATAACTATGCAAAACTCATGCAAACTGCATTTTACAAATCCTACTTGAACAATTCAAACGGAACTCTTTAATGTGCTAAGACCTTTTCCTATCACTAATATAGAAAACCAAAATTAACCACGTTAAAACTCAAAATCAACTTACTATACTAATAAAATTAAAACTTTGTAACAATTTAACTATAGACACATCTATAGAAATATACAGATGTATACAATTTCTACACCTGTGTATATGTTATGTACAAACTATTTACATGTTGCAGGAGGAAAATAAACTTCCCCCTTTAAGATAGTCTAGGGAAGTGAAGGGAAGGGGAAGTGGAAGGGGAAGTGGAAGGGGAAGCAGAAGGGAAACGGAAGGGGAAGCGAAAGGGAAGTGGAAGGGGAAGCAGAAGGGGAAGTGGAAGGGGAAGGAAGGAAGGACGGAAGGAAGGAAGGACGGAAGGAAGGAAGGAAGGAAGGAAGGAAGGAAGGAAGGAAGGAAGGAAGGAAAGCAATGGAAGGAAGGAAATTTCCAGAAAATGGAAAAGAGAGAGAAATAACTGGAAAGGGAATTGATAGTTTGTCATAAAAGGTATAAACCTTGCCCAATCAACAAACTCCCTGAAATTTAGAATGGGCCAAGTAGAGCCAATAACTCTTTGAGGCAAAAAGATATATTAAGATAATGAAAAGACTTAAGATTTAGTCCCTCAAAATTGTCCTGTAATTGTATTATTAGTAGCAAAGTCTATCACATTTGATCATTTCACAGTATTTCAGTTATTGTGTACAATGTTCTCCTGGTTCTGCTTATTTCACTCTGCAATAGTCCATGTAGGTCTTTCTAGATCTTTCTGAAATCATTTTGTTCATCATTCCTTATAGCACAATATCCATCACCATCATATACCAGAATTTGTTCAGCCATTCCCCATTTGAGGAACATCCCTTAAGTTTCCAATTCTTTGCCACCACAAAAAGCACAGCTATAAATATTTTGTACAAACAGGTCCTTCCTCTTTTTTTTATCTATTTAGGATACAGATATAGTAGTGGTATTACTGGATCAAAAGGTATGCATTATTTATAGCCCTTTGGGTATAATTCCAAATATTCTGGTAGGCAATGGGACATTCTCTTCAACAATTATAATTTTCCTTTACTGTCATATTGGTCAGTCTGATAGGTGTGAGGTGGTACTCAGAGTTGTTTTAATTTGCATTTTCTATAATCAAGAGGGATTTAGAACATTTTTTCATATGATTATTGATAGCTTTGATTTCTTCATTTGAAAACTACCTCGTCATATGCTTTGACCATTAATCAAATGCAGAATGTCTTGGACTCTTATAAATATGACTTAGTTCTTTATATATTTAAAAAATGAGATCTTTATCAGAGAAATATTTTATAAAAAATTTTCCCAGTTCATTGCTTTCCTTCTAATCTTTGTTGCATTGGTTTTGTTTGTACAAAAACTTTATAATTTAATATAATCAAAATTATTCATTTTACATCTCATAATGTTCCCTATCTCTTGTTTATTCATAAATTCTTCCCTTCTCCATAAATCTTACAGGTAAGCTATTCTATGTTCCCCTAATTAATTATAATATCACTCTTTATGTTTAAATCACATACCCATTTTGGCATAGAGTGTGAGACTTTGGTCTATACCTAGATTCTGCCGTACTGTTTTCTAATTTTCCCAGCAGTTTTTGTAAAATAGTGAGTTCTTATCCCAAAAGCTGGTATCAATCATATATGTTTGTACTAAATGATTTATTTTGCTTTTGCTTTTCTTCTATTCTCAATGTGTGGGAGTGTAAGGGGAGAGAGAAGGCATATTTTTGTTGGTTGACAAAAAATAAAATATAATTTTTAAGAGTCAATGAGAGGTGAATCAAAGAATTTTCAAAGAAAAGCAAGGGCAGAATTGAATGCATAAGTAAAAGTCTGCAGTAGGCTACTTCAGTATGCTTTCATATCTTTTTGTTCCCATCAGTACCCCTCTAGCTTAGAAGTAGAGGTAAAGACAAGAGACAGTGGGATGATCCAGGATTTAGGTCTGAAACAGAGGTTATAATGATATCTGTGTCAGCCCTGAAGCCTGAGTCATAATTACCTGATCTGGAAATCTATCCCAGCCCTAGGCTAGTGCACATGGTGGACGATGGATAACAGCCTGAGGAGTGGTTCATTAAATACCCTAGCAAACAAAGAGGAAAAAGAAAGAGTATTGTGAATATGTTAGAAGCCTGACCCTAAGTAGTCTAGAAGATGACCCTGGTGTGACCTGGTTCAAGAAGACCTAGAAATAAATGACTTCTGAATGCTTCTCTGGGATAGTAAAGCCAATTTCAGTTTGCCTATTACTCTACATCTGACTTTGGTCCCTCCTTATGATGGGCTGCCTTCCCAAGCAATCTGAAGCCTAGGAGAAATAATATGCTTTGCACTGAGCTCTAGGTTATGAGAATCCACCAAATACATTTGGCTGCAGCTTATACTGGCACAGCATAAAATGGGGCATTCATCCCTTGCTGATTGTGTTAATTGGTGACAATTGACCAAAAAGTTAAAATTTGTTCCATCTCTCTTACTAGTTACTAGAAGAATAATATAGTAGCTAGTCTTTGAAACCAACCAAGCAGCTTAGAAAGGCATTTGAGGCTCAGTTTTTGTCTAACATAAACTCAGATCCCCCTTGTTCTGAGATATACTAAATTTCCAGTGTATAATGATGCAACTTTTGCCAAAGCAAGGCATTTGCTTAACTGATTCTGTTAATTTGCTTTCCCAAGTATGCTACTCATAGGAGCTATTAAGGAGTTGGTTTAATAGCATCCTCAAAGCAACTTCTCTATGCTCATCAATAAAGATGCAAAAATTATGAAAATTCAAAGGCATTGAAACTAAGTGGATTTACAGTCTTTTCAGTGAATATTTGCACACAAGATCCAAATTATATTTTTCCATATTTCTAATTTCCTTATGGCACTGATACGGAGCTGTTAAAAATCTCAGGAGATTTCATCCTTTGAAGTTTCTCAGCCTCCTCCAGAAAGGAGTTCCTCTATTTCTATGTTTCCTCCTCTTTTTTTCATCTCTTTCTTCTGGAATTTTTATTTCATTGGTGTTTGTTACAATAAAGTTCTAATCTCAGGTTTTTTTTTCTCTTTTAGCTTCTGATAGGTAAGTAATTTCTATTTTCTTGCTTCCCTGTTTTTCTCTTACTTCTCTGATCTAATCTTTGAGATAAGAATACAGAAAACACCTTTTTTATATCACTTTCACAGTAAAACTGTACATACTTGTTAGCTATTTTGTTTTGTTTTTTAATTCTGAATCTAAACATCAAATAGAAAAGGTGTTTCCAGATACATTCTCTAACAGGAGAAAAAGGACTATGAATGAATCAGTAGATTTCTATTATGTAGGAGCAGAACCAGGAGAACATTATACACAGAGACAAATACACTGTGATACAATCAAATGTAATGGACTTCTCTACCAGCAACAATGCAATGATCCAGGACAATTCTGAGGGACTTATGAGAAAGAATGCTATCCACATCCAGAGGAAGAACTGTGGGAGTAGAAACACAAAAGAAAAACAACTGCTTGATTGCATGGGTTGATGGGGATATGATTGGGGATGTAGACTCTAAACGAACACCCTAATGCAAATATCAATAATATGGAAATAGGCCTTGATCAATGACAGAGGTAAAACCCAGTGGAATTGCTCATTGGCTATGGAAGTGGGTGGAGGAGGAGAGGGAAAGAACATGAATCTTGTAACCATGTAAAAATATTCTTAATTAATTAAATTAAATTTTCCAAATTCAAAAAAATATATATTATGTACAATTTGCTTTACTTGTTAAATTATATAATAATTCCAGTTCAGGGAAGTTAGTGAATAGTGGATGTGTAGCATATGTAGCAATGAGTGTGGAGTCAGGAAGATCTGAATTCAAATCCAACTTAAGACACTTACTAGCTGTGTGACCCTGGATAAGTCAATTAACTTATTTGCCTTAATCACCTGATTTGTAAAATGAGGACTATAAAATAATAACAGCAGCTAAGTGACACAATGGATAGAGTGCTGGGTCTAGAGTCAGAAAGACTCATCTTCCTGAATTCAAATCTGGCCTCTGACACTTACTTAGCTGTGACACCCTAGACAAGCCACTTACTTCAGTTTCTTCATCTGTAACAATATAAGCAAAAGAAGAAAGTGGCTAATCATCCCAGTATCTTTGCTAAGAAAACCTCAAATGGGGTCACAAAGAGTCAGACATGACTGAACAACAACAAAAAAATAGTACCTCACTCACAGGATTTTTGTGAGGATCAAATTATTTAATATTCATAAAGCCCTTAGCATAATGCTGGATACATAAAGATGTTTAATAAGTACTTTCTCCTTTCTGTCCTTTCTTCTATTCTTGTTATAATGACTACTTTTTACTCTCTTCTTTCTTTTGCTTTCCTTTTTTTCTTTTTTCTTCTACCCATCTACCTCCCAATTAGAAAAAAAATGTTTTTAATCACAAAAACAAAGCCCTTGTGCGAAACATATGAATATAAGCAAAACACATCCCTATAATTGGTATATCTAAAACTGTATGTTTCATTCTTTATCTTGAGTCTATCACCTCTCTATCAGGAGATGAGGAAAACAGTTCATCATCAATCCTATCGAATTATAGTTGGTTATTTCTCTGAATAGATTTCTTCTATCTTTAAAAAGTAATTTTCTTTATAAATGTTGTTACTGTGTAAGTGGTTTTCCTAGTTCTGTTTATTTCACTTGGCATTAGTTCATACAAGTCTTCTCAGGTTTCCCTGAAATTCTCCCCTTCATCATTTCTCACAATACAATAATATTCCATTGTAATCATATTTTTAATCTGTTTATCAATTCCTCAATTGATGGGCACTCTCTTATTTTCCAATGTTTGGCATAATGAAGGTGTTTCTCTGTAGGAGCCCTTGATTCTTAAACTGAGTAATTTTCTCTCTCCTAAAACTTATCTCAGTATTTGAAACCTAGATTATCATTTTAATGTATGGTACTGTTTTGACCCACTGTGCAAATTTACTAGTTGTTTTGCCAAAACAAACAAACAAACAAAACAACCTCATCCCCTGGCCTCCCTTGACAGTATAGACTACCAACATGAGCACAGAGCCAACACTGACAAGGAAATCATGAAGCCTGGATCTTGACCCTTCAGAACTCTGCATCTGGGGATAAAGCCTAGAGTGGCCCAGATATTGAGAATTCAGTCAAGGAGTAACCCTTCCCCTTCTTTACTTTGAAGTGGTATGGAATGACTCACTCCCATCTAATAGTCAAAGAAGGCAACTTCCAGAAAAATCCTGTACGAACACTGAAACCCCCAAACAATGTACCAATCACTGACAGTCCCCTGACGCTTAATTTTCTCCCACTCTCTGCTTATACACAGAAATCTCCCTTCCTATCCCTCAGAGATCACTTAAACCCTTGTTTGGAACATTCCTGGACTGTGCCCTTTTTTCTCTCTCTTATCCCCAATTAGGTTTCATTTGTTTGTGCCAACTGCTCTCAGAACCACTGTTGCCTACTCATAGACTGCTCGGGCTGATAAATGTCAATGAGCCACTAATAAAGTCTTTCTATAATGACTCCTGGAGTCATCCCTTTTTGCCAAAATCCAAATGATGAGCTGGATAGGCAATAGGTCAAGCCAGGATCATGGGTACCTTAGATTAAGTCCCCTTACTGCTGTACTTCTGGATGGGGAAGGAGAGACAGCCTCATTGCTACCTCCCATCCATCCAGGGGTAGGCAAGAGTCAGGCCACTGAACTATATGCTCCAATAGCCTACAGTCCTATGACCCCTACATCTCCTCCTTCCAAATGGAGATTACTGAGCCAAACAGCGCCCCCATCTCTATCCTAATGAGCATGATACTCAAAAGCAAGAGCTGGGCCTTGGGGTTCAGTGGGAGAGTCTTCCTCAACCAACTAGATCAATAAATTACTGACCAAGAATGAAATGAAGATCATTGACAGCCACTTCGATATCCTGATGATCATGGTACTGTGTTTCAGGACTCTAAAACAAAGGCTAGGTTTTTCAACCTCATGCTTCAGTATTAGGGAAGTCTTTATCCCCTTTAGACCTATGAATGCCGACCAAGACTGTTGACTAGAGCCTCTGGCTGCTTCTCTTAGAGTCTGAACCCTGTAGCTCAGTCACAGAGAATCCCTTCCTCCTATGGTTGAGTTAGAGCCAGTGTCCTTTAGGCAGTGTAAGTGACTATATCAATAGTACTCATTCTACCAAAATGTCTTCATACATGAGTTCTTTTCCTCTTTCTTTGAACTCTAGGATATGGGTCTAGCAGCAATATTGCTCTGTAAAAGTGTATGTACAGTTTAGTGACTTTGGGAGCGTAGTTCCAAATTGCTTTCCAGAATAGTAAAACCAATACATAACTCCATCAATAGTGCATTAATGCACTTATTTCTTTCTCAGCCTCTCCAAAAATTGTCCCTTTGTTGTCATTTTTTGGCAATCTGATGGGTAAAACCTCAGCTTTGCTTTAATTTGCATTTCTCTAATTCATTAATTATTTGGAGCATTTCCTCATTTGGTTGTTGATATTTTAGATTTCTTCCTTTGAAAATTTCCTGTTCTGTGCCCATTTATCTATTTGAGAATGGCTTTGTTCTTATCAATTTTAATGCATTCCCTAGGTAGCTTGGATATGAAATGTTTAGCAGAGAAACGCTGCAAAGATGTTACCTTTCACTTATTGGAGTTTCATTTCCAACTATTAATAAAGAATCAATTTCATTTCATTTCAAAAGTATGTAGGATGAAAGCCAATGGTTTCTGGGGGTTATATATAATTTTGATAATAGTTTGCATTTATGTAATGCTTTATGGTTTACAATGAATTTTTTAAATTTTTTACTTTCTGTCCTAGTAACAACTCTCAGACAGAAGGGCAAGGGCTAGGCAATTGGGGTTAAATGACTTAATCAGGGTCACATAGCTGGGAAGTGTCTGAAGTCAGATTTGAACTTAGACTCCTGACCTGGTACTCTATCCACTGTGCTACATAGCTGCCCCTACATTGTATTTTGCATACATTATCTCACTTTAACTTCACCAAAAAAAAAGGAGGCTAATGATATGGTTATTATTTTTATTTTACAGATAAGAAAATTAAGATTCAGAGAGGAGTTTTGACTTCACTAGACTTGCCCACAATCATACAACCAGTAACAAAGATAGAACTAGAGCTAAAGTCGCCTGACCATGATTAGGAAGCCCAATGTTCTTTTCTTCCCCCTCTCCAAAGATGCCTCTCTACACAAAATCTGATATTTTTAATCTGCCTGTGTTGTTATAAAAATACTATAAAAATCATCTTTTATCCCTAACATTCTCCCTAAAACCTGAAGATCAGAGCAAGGAGAAATGATAGAGAAGGGAAAAAATTTTAATTCAATAAAAATTCATGTATGAAAATATAAGGTAATATAAGTAACATCTGATTTATCATACCTTACTAATATTAATGACTTCCATTACTATTCAGGCAATCAGTGACTACCATGTGTGCCAGGGACCATTATAGGCAGTAGGGACACAAGCAAAAAGGATAAAATAATCCTGACTTGGGCTGAGCTTCTATTCCAAAGGGTAAAACAATAAAGATATATCTAGAAGTGTATTCACTATACTTTCAAGTGAAATAAAGTAGATACAAAAGTAATTAAATACAAGGCAGTTTAGAAAGAAGGGCATTAGCAGTTGGGAATTTGAGGACAGGCTTCATGCAAAAGATGAAACTCTAGCGGTGTCATAAAGAAGGAAAAAGGGGGCAGCTGGGTGGCTCAGTGGATTGAGAGTCAAGCCTAGAGATGGGAGGTCCTAGGTTCAAATCTGACCTCAGACACTTCCTAGCTGTGTGACCCTGGGCAAAACCCTTAACACCTATTACCTAACCCTTACCACTCTTCTGCCTTGGAGCCAATGCACAGTATTGACTCCAAGATAGAAGGTAAGGGTTTAAGTAAGTGAGTGAGAAAGAAAGAAAGAAAGAAAGAAAGAAAGAAAGAAAGAAAGAAAGAAAGAAAGAAAGAAAGAAAGAAAGAAAGAAAGAAAGAAAGAAAGAAAGAAAGAAAGAAAGAAAGGAAGGAAGGAAGGAAGGAAG